>NW_017307783.1:109621-112858 GCF_000935625.1 Nanorana parkeri
TTTGCTTCTTTCTATATTGTCTATGATTCCCTCTCCAGGAACACGCTGCCATGTACACAACCATCAGAAACATGATCCAAGACAGAGACATCCAATGTTGTGCCGGCACCCACACTGCTCTGTGTACAAACAAACACACACACACTCAACACCCTATTAAAGGGACCAACAGATGCGTGTAGCAAAACACAGACATGTACACAGACACATGCGCAAACACTGCAACGCACTAAAACTACACAGATACACAATGCAGTACAATGTTATGCAAACATACATACATACATACATTACATACATACATGCATTACATACATACATATCTACATACAGGTACATAAACATACATTACATACATACATAAACATACATTACATACATACATACATTACATACATACATACCTACATACAGGTACATAAACATACATTACATACATAAACATACATTACATACATACATTACATACATACATACATACAAGTACATAAACATGCATTACATGCATACATACATTACATACATACATACAAGTACATAAACATACATTACATGCATACATACATTACATACATACATACAAGTACATAAACATACATTACATGCATACATACAAGTACATAAACATACATTACATGCATACATACATTACATACATACATATATTACATACATACAAGTACATAAACATACATTACATGCATACATACATTACATACATTACATACATACAAGTACATAAACATACATTACATGCATACATACATTACATACATACATACAAGTACATAAACATACATTACATGCATACATACATTACATACATACATACAAGTACATAAACATACATTACATGCATACATACATACATACATACATACAAGTACATAAACATACGTGTTTAAATCCCAAATGTGGCACACACATCCCTCCTTCCTTCTCCTTTAGTTTTTGGCCTGGTGTGAGATAAACAAAAACAAAAAAATATATAAAAATGCAGAATTACATATAATTACAATGTATAAATGTGTATTTATCACTCTCTATATAACATCTCCTCCTGTATATGAAATGTATCCAATGTCACAGGAAAGTTCTGATCTCATCCATAGAATTAGATCAAATTCATTGTTTTCTATGTTTCATTTACTTTACATGATAGAATTCTACCGGATTTAATGGGACTGCGGCAAGGCAGAGAGCGAGGCTAAAAATGTTTTTATTGGAGCTGAAAAAACGTTTAATAAAATGTTCAATTTTACCGTTCTAAAAAAAATATATACAGTATGTGTTGCCCTTTTTTTGTAATATGGAATAAAAAAAAGCATTATGAAAAAAGTATGATTTTTGTATTGGTGAATAATAATAATAATAATAATAATAACATGACAATAATAATGTCACACTCAGATTTAGTTTTTTGTCTTGCTTGCTGAAGACATTTCTAGGTCTTGTATTTTTATTATTATTTAATTAATCAATAAATGTTTACCCTTTATCAAAAAGAAAACATGTTGTTTGTAACAAAACAGTTTTTCTGTTATATTCTTATTATTATTATTATTTCTACTTTAATTAGTATTATTTTATGATATTTTTAATTGTTTACATCAAGGATTTTTTTAGAAATAAGCTAATATAAAATACATTCTCAAAGCAATCTGACTTCAAAATAAAAGTCAGTCTGTTTTTGTTTTTTTGGGGGTTTTTTTAAGGGGATCATGGATTTTCTTTACAAACATATTTAAAAAATAAATCTTTACATAAAATATGTATTTCAAATATTTTTAAACTTTGTCTATAAATTGTAATGTTTGATTTATTTTAGTTATATTGTTTTAATTTATTACAGGTATTTTTAGAGCGCCGACAATTTACACAGCACTTTACATAGTTGCACATTCACATCAGTCCCTACCCTCAAGGAGCTTACAATCTGAGGTCCCTATCTCACATACATACTTACAGGGCCAACTTAGAGAGGAGCCAATTAACCTTCCAGCGTGACTTTGGAATAACATTTAATACTAATTTAATGAGGGACATCATTATGATAAAATAGTTGAAACCTAACCGAGTTACAGTTTTACATTAATATTATTATTATTCAGTATTTATATGTCAATATTATTGATGTTAATATTATTACAAGTCTTAATCAGGATGTAAATGTGTTGCCAATATTATTGTTGATATTATTATTAATATTATTATTATTCAGGATTTACATAATGCCAATATTATTGTTGTTGTTATTAGTTTTATTATTATTATTGATATTATTATTATTATTAGTAGTATTACAACTATTAATCAGGATGTATATAATGCCAATATTATTATTACTTTTATTCTGGCTTTATATAATGCTATTATTATTATTTTTTTTATCATTCATTCTAGATTTCTGCAAGGCAGTCCTAAACTCCAGCTTCATTTCAGGTTTTTTCTCGTCTATCCTAATACTCCCTTACTGAAACCCTTATTACTCCTGATATTATAATCACTTATAAAGGACAAACATTTTTACATCAATCAGAACTTTTAAAATGCATAAAAATAACTATTTATTTTTAAAAAGTAAGTGTAGTATTTATTTTCTATTGCTTTAATAAAATAACATTTGTATTTATATTTGAAATTACATACTTTTTTGCCACTTAAGGTTTTTTATATAGTATTCTATATTACAGTCTTGCAGTCAGAGATGCGGATTAGTGTATCCCAGAGCAAAGTGCTTTGAGTATTTACTCTCATTGTAGAATCAGGAGCGCCATCTTCTGGTTATCTCCGACATATCTGTGCTGCAGAAAACAAAAATCCCCTTCAAAACCTCAATTCAAGAATGTCAGAGCCACCCAGATTAGTAAACATGTGTCATATCCTGACAGTTACATGAAAGCAGTTTTGGTAGAGAAAAAAATGCAATAGTTCCCGTATGCAATAATTTTGGCCTTTCTGGCACCTTGATTTCTGTAACGAGTCCAGTTCATTAAACGCTTTCTGATGACGAGCCAATATTACAGTGTGAAGGAGGTCAGCCATTGAAGCTCTGGAGGCAAACGATTTCATATTAAACATATTAAAGATGAAAGTCGCTGAGCAAAGAACACATTTTTACTTAACTTTGAAAGCTGAAAGTTACATTTTTACCACAAAAAATAATATGAGTGAAGAATTTAAAAAATCTGTATTTGTAGATGAAAATATGACTCTATAAATACATATTAATATATA
>NW_017307783.1:112887-113898 GCF_000935625.1 Nanorana parkeri
AATGCAGTTTTTTAAAAAGATTATAAAATGGCTAAATAATAAAGTATTATAAAGAATGTTTCAGAATTAAACTAATTATACTAAGAATTAAATTAATTTTCTTATTGATCAATATGCTCAGAATGTAAATTCAATTTCTAAATATAAAAATATAATTTACATTTAAGAGTAGTGACAATAAACAAAACTAGCAAACTTCTAATACAATAAAATGTGAGATAAAATAAAAGAAACCTCCTCACCATCCTGTCTTGAATTTGTATTGTAACTGTAATGTCCTCCTTACATTGTCAAGCGATACAAAAACTGTTGGCGCTATATTATTATTATTATTATACAGGATTTATAGAGCGCCAACAGTTTGCGCAGCACTGTACAATATAGGGAGACATTACAATCACAATTCAATTCAAGACAAGATAGTAAGGAGGGCCCGGCCCTTGAGAGCTTACATTCTAAAAATAAATTCTGAATAATAATAATAAAGTTATAATAAATTAAAATTGAAAATTTTTGTTTCTTTTTAGTTTATTTTATTTTTTGCTGTTTCTTTTATTAAATTTTTTCTGTTCCAGTAATAACGCCAATATCATAATATATATGAAAATGCAAAGTTTTTATTACCGTGTGAGATTAACGTCGCCAGTGTATTTTATCATTATTTATAAAACGCAATACAATGTTGTAAAGTTTTACCTCTTTTATCGACTTTACATTACTTACTATGAAAAACAAAATACATCGATCGCTGGGTTCTTTAAAATATGAGTAAATGGATAATATTGAAAAAGGAATTAGCTTTCAAATTTATATAACTTAGGATCAATAGATTTATATACTGTTGCAATGCTATTTATGATATCACGATCATCGGTGATAATAAATGTCAAATATTTTGCACAGTATTTGAGATCACAAAGTTATCATCAGTTAAAGTACTTAAAACTATTAAACTTAAATTATAGGATATAATACAGTTTAAATAATATTTAATTATATCATACAGTATTA
>NW_017307783.1:114186-118103 GCF_000935625.1 Nanorana parkeri
TATATATATATCTTTGGCAGAGATAAGATTCCTGAAGTAATAGGGTGCACAAAAATTATTTTTAGATTTTGTTTCCCCCCCAAAAAATGTGTTCAACTAAACAAAGAAAACAATATACAGCATTTAAATGTTAATGTACAAAAATTAAAGATGTGACAATCATTATTATATTTATTTTGCTCTATTAAAACATCAGTTAACTATCAGAGAGTCACTTCTTGGGTGCTGCGCTACATTTATTTTCTCCTGATCTGTAGAATACTATCTACATTTTTAACATTGGTGAAAATCATTAGCCTTTTGTATTATAACAGAAATAAATACTAGAACCTACCAAAAATGACAATAAGAAAAAAAAAATCAACTTGAGAATTCTAAAGGTTACAGATAACTACAAAATAATAATAATAATGAAACAAAAAGTGTGATTAAAGAAATATTGAAAATTGTTTGTACTCACAGTAATGTTCCCTGGGCTCCCCCTTGTCCTTCAGCCTCCGCACGCTGCAGGTAAAAGTGTTTTCAGAATCAGAAATTAAAAGTTTGGAATTTGTCTAATCCGCTCTCTAAATAGACACATTTCAATTGCTTTTCTTTTTTTGTTTTGTTTTTGGTTCACCCTGCAGCAGGCTGCGTTTCTACTACTTAACAAATCCCTTCTATGAAAACAGATCCTCTATAAATCTGCTCTTTTATAGGGGAGCCTTGTTGATGAAATTAAATAATTGGGAAACAAAAACATACTTTTGCCTAAATATGGAAGTTGTGTATTTGTATTTCTCAGATGGTGTTATTTTTTGCAGTTTTTATTATTTACATTGTAAACAGTCGGGTTATGAAAGCAGTAAAAATAGAAAAAGCTCTTCAGGTTTACTAGGAAAATACATTAACCCCGTAATACACCAGGCCAGGCTCACATCATAATTGTTACTGCGTTATCCAGGCACAGAAATAAATAAACGCTTCATCTGTAAATCTTGTTGTTGTGTTCAATAAAAAATGTGTAACTTTTATAATGACCCCGGGAACCCAAATTAAGAATAAATTTAAAGGGGATCTTTCACCCCATTGAGAATGCAGCAGTTGACTAATTAGGTCTCCATTCCATGTATCAGTGTTTGGATTAGCGTTGCAATGTCACCAAAAAAAGTCAGTGTGGGTGCAGCCGCATTGAATATTTGTCTGCATTGCAAGGACAGAAGAGTGTCTACAGTTCCTGTCTCCGAGCAGCTTTTTTTTTTTTTCTTTTTTTTATAAAGCCAAAACAGAAATAAAAGTCATCAAAATTGCTGATTTTTCACAACTCATTAAAATTAAGATATTTAAAAGCTTCCGGGTGAAAGAATATTTTTTTTTTTTTTTAAATGAGCATTTTCAAAATGTGTTTAAGATGTTTATACTTTTCCAAAACCGTCACCAAACCGGTTCAGGGTTATTTTCATTTAATTTATTCTTTTAAAAATTTAAAGGAAGGCAGAAAAGTATTATTATTACATTCTCAAACAATTCATCCCCACACAGCTCCCTCCTCATGTATCATTTCCCCCTCCTCTTTCAGATTGTAAGCCCTCAGGGGCAGGGCCCTCCTTACCATCTTGTATTGTATTGTATTGTAATGGTAATGACTTCCTTACATTGTAAAGCGCTGCGCAAACTGTTGGCGCTCTATAAATACTATGTAATAATAATAATAATAAAATCACATAATTTGGACTTTCATAAAAATCCATATTCTTATGCAAATGAAAAGCTCATCAGTTATTTCAGTAAGCATTGAGAAACTGCGTCTGTATACAACGACATGACCGTATACAATGTACCGGGCCGGAACAATTATTATATAACAAATAAAGTTCAAGATTGTTTTTGTATTAAAGTTACTAAATAGCATTTAAAAACATTTTTTAATGAATCCCCTTTTTTTCCCTACAGAACGTGCCGCCAAGATGTCCTCCCGCAGGGCAAATCTGTTTACAGTGAGTAAACTTGTAACAAATCTTCATCTTTTTTCCCCCTCCAGACACAACAAATTGACTGAACAGACATTGCACTAAAAGTGTTAGTTTAACTTGGTGGTACTAATGCTGTTTTTTTTTTACCGCTGCGAATATCCATGCGTGACCACACAGGGCCAAATTAAGTCCAAGTGGCAGCAGCAGAGGAAAAGGGGGTGGGGGGTGAGGGAGGGGGGTTTTGTCTTCTAAATAGTTTTTTATTGCTTTGTAAATTATTACCCGCCTCTGGAACATTGCTTTAAGTTGACACAATGTAACATACTGTAAAAAAAACTGTTACTTTTAATAACCATCGTGACTGATATTGGCGGGATTGGTTGTGACAGAAGCTGAGGGGTAATGGCGATCCTTTCCAAGAAATCTTTGCACATCCTGTACTGTTCTTAAGCTGAATGTTGCGGTCTTCGGTGGAGAAGCATAAAATGACCACATAATCACATAATGTTCAGAAAACTCTAAATTATAAAGGAACATTTTTGATTCCCTGGGATGTGATTTTGAATTTCCCAACCAATTGGTAGGAATTTAAATTTAAAAAAAGAAAAAAATTTTTGGTCTCAAATTAGAATTTGTTTTGTGACATTAAAATTTGTTACATTCGAATTTGTTACATTATTATTATTATATTATTATACAGGATTTATAGAGCGCCAACAGTGTGCGCAGCGCTTTACAATATAAGGAAGACATTACAATCACAATCCAATGCAAGACAAGATGGTAAGGAGGGCCCTGCCCCTGGGAGCTTACAATCTAAAAGGACATGACATTCGGATTTGTTACATTAGGATTATAATTCCTAATGAAGTTCAGGAAACATAATCCTAAACTCTAATGTATGTGTAATCTAAGGTTCATATAATGCCCCCGTCAGGTAGACCAGCAGGATTTCTCATGGTGCGGGACTACAGTAGGGTTGCCACCTGTCCAGGATTCACCCGCACAGTTCGGGTTTTGAATGCCGAGTCTGAGTTTCCATGGCAGCAGGAACCCGGACACATGATATCAGGCAGACAGGGGTAACCAAAATTAAGATTGGGGCTACTGGCCCCCACTGGAAATAGTCTTAACTGTGATATTTACATATGAATAAGCCAGGACTCATTCGCCCAAAAAAAACATCCGCGCTTCGCTAGAGTGTTCGGGTTTCGCCTGCTTTTGCCGCTCTGTACTAAGCTCCTCCCTGCTTATGTTGGTTTCTGAGGGCGGCTACTTTGCACTGCTCTTGATGTGAACCTTTCCTGAGAGAAATACAGGGGAGGCCGCTGTTACCCTTCTTCTGAACATGCTGCCTGCCTGGGTTTATATTGACCCCTCTTGGTCAGGGGTAGGCAAACTTGGCACTCCAAACTGCAAATCCCAACATGCCTCTGGATCTCGGCGTCATGCCTCTGGATCTCGGCGTCATGCCTTCGGATCTCGGCGTCATGCCTCCGGATCCTGGCGTCATGCCTCCGGATCCTGGCGTCATGCCTCTGGATCTCGGCGTCATGCCTCTGGATCTCGGCGTCATGCCTCTGGATCTTGGCGTCATGCCTCTGGCTGTCACAGTCTTGCAAATGCTTCATGGGACTTGTAGTTCTACAACAGCTGACGTGCTGAGGTTGCCCGCCCCTTTCTGGTTTACCGACCCGGAAGGCGTGTTCGGATTGGGACACTCAATGTCAGAGAACCTTATTTGCATACTCGTTCTCGGTACGCCTGTCAAAGCTTCGAAGCCAGAGGATGGAGATGACACTCAGGCAGCTAGCATTTAATGAATGGCCTGTCAGCCTGCTCAGTAATCTTACTTTAACTGCACGTCTGTCATAAAACTGGTTCAAAAAGGAATGGAAGTCATCTTTTGAATATGATGAGCAGACCCAAAATATAGCCAGCTGAAGTTAAGTGTGAATCCCCCCC
>NW_017307783.1:118212-118524 GCF_000935625.1 Nanorana parkeri
CCCACCCCCGTCCAGCATCCAAGGCTTCTTATTGGTCAGTGAGCTCATCACACTAAAGGATTAATAGTCGGGGGTGAAGGGCAAGTTTGGATTTTACCAAGCAGGCTGTAATGGGTGTATACCTCTCTATACATTACAACCTACCTATGGCTTATCCTGTCACCGTTCTTACCTCGGCAGTCATTCAGCAAGGATGCTAACACAGGTTCTAAGGGTGCAGAGGGTTGATTGATCATGTATTTGACATCTCGACTCTCTAGTCTCTTCCATGTACAAACTCCCAATTTCCCGACCACCTGAAACCCTGCGAAT
>NW_017307783.1:118603-119852 GCF_000935625.1 Nanorana parkeri
TGTTGCCGATCAGCTGTTTACGCAATGCAATCCCACATTCGTTTTCAAAGGCTCTGGAAAGGATGAACGGGCTGGATTAGCACCGCGGCCCGATGAGCCGACTGAGTAAATAGGCGCCAGAAGATTAACAGTGATAGTTCCAGCTCCTGCCGGGCGGCGCTCCTCGGGAGGGCCAGGGGCCCGGTGTTGATGTATGCTCTGCATAACAAACGCACAATGTGTACGCTGGAGAGGTCAGGCCGCCTCTGGAACCGGTGCCACTTACAACACATCCCTGCCCCGGCCCTCCGGAGGTCCTGGCGCTCTCGTGGCACGATAAAAATGTTCTCCCCGCGGTGTCCTTGGTGGGAGAGTTCACAAGTTACCGTTCAAACCGACTCCACCCAAGGCCGCGGCCTCAAGCGCCGAGGAGTCTAAAATGTTTTATTATCTTCTCAAAGTGTTCTGCTGCGAAAGTTCCGAGTCTGAGCGGCGTGACGATGAACATCGGGCACCTCAAAACCCAAACTGCGCCGGCCACCAAAACCGCTGTAACAGCTACGCCGAATTCTCTATGCACCGAAAATATTTCCGTAGGCCTAGACACACCTTCCCCCCCCAAGTGACAGCATAATGGCCAGCTCAGTGACCTCACTTTTCTCCACTGCGTTTAAGCAAAACAGCTTGGTCACCGACCCGCCCCTAGCCTGTGATTGGTCAGTAAAGATGCACAACGCGCAGTAGTACAAAACCGAATATATGATTTTTGCTATTGCATTCGTTTAGCCATTCAGATGATGTCACCAGGAACAGCAAATGCTATATCAGTCTCTGCACCAGAGGAGCTTACACTCTAATGTCCCCCCCACAGTCACATCAGTCTCTGTACAGAGGAGCTTACACTCTAATGTCCCCCCCACAGTCACATCAGTCTCTGTACAGAGGAGCTTACACTCTAATGTCCCCTCCCCCCCACAGTCACACACTATTATTATACATTTATATAGCTGTGACATATACTGCAGTGCTGTGGTTGGATCCTCTGGCTGCTATGTCCCTGCTGAGGTCTGAAGTGATGTAAGGGTCTAACCCTGATATACAAAACAAAATGAAACATTGTTGCTGGAGGCGGAGACCATCTTGAATGGTATTGTGATTGTAATGTCTCCTTATATTGTAGAGCGCTGCACAAACTGTTGGCGTTCTATAAATCCTGTATAATAATAATAATAATAATAATAATAATAATATAGCAAAATAATAAATTAAC
>NW_017307783.1:121240-124687 GCF_000935625.1 Nanorana parkeri
GGGGGGGAGAGAGAAAAGCGTAGGAAAAATTTTAACTGGCGGAATCATGCGCGAAGCGAAATAAACGGGAGGCCGTCCTGTAACCCAATAGCCGAGAAAGCAAAAACACATTTTGGGAGATTCGGGATGGGTTAGCCTTTAACTCGTTCCCTGCCGGCGGAGCGGCGACCCCCCGACAACGGCGCAAAAGGCGGGATTAAAAAAATGTTGCTTTTGGATAGAGGGAGGAAGAGCTACGTCGCTGTCAGTTATTTTCCTGTCTGTGACCACATCGGGGAGATTTTTCATCACTTCCTGTCTCAGTGACACCCATGGAAGAGTTTGGGGAATGTAGTTGTGGCTGAAAAAGGAAGACAAAGCAATAGAGACATTGTTAGAAGTTTGGACCCTTTTGGATGGACTGAGGAAGAGCTACGTCGCTGTCAGTTATTTTCCTGTCTGTGACCACATCGGGGAGACTTTTCATCACTTCCTGTCCTCGGGACACCTACGAAAGATATGGGGAAGGAGGGGTTGTGGCTGAAACAGGAAGACAAAGCAATAGAGACATTGTTAGAAGTTTTGGCCCCTTTGGAGGGACTGAGGAAGAGCTACGTCGCTGTCAGTTATTTTCCTGTCTGTGACCGCACTGGTTGTGGCAGAAACAGGAAGCCGCGGTCGGCAGGCGATACATTGTTACAGGTTCTGACCCTTCCCCCACTTGTCTGTGTCCACATTGCAGAGATTTCCCAGCACTTCCTGTCCTGAAAGGAAGTGAGGGAAAATCTTCACACAGAGCAACCAAAACCTGACAGCATCTCAAACCCTCAACCGATCTATTCAACTGAAAATCAAACGTTTTTTTTTTGGCTGAAATTGGGTTTTCTCACACCGGGGTCGCGGAACTCAACGCGTCACCAGAAATTTCCAATTTTTTTACCCAAAGTCGGCTTTTCTAACCTGAAGGGAACATGTGGCCCCCCCATCACCCCGTCACTCCCATCACCGCTAGTAAAGATCGAAGTCACCGGCACTCACCTGTAATGTGATACTTTTATCGATACGTCAAGAAGCCAACGTTTCGTGGGGCGCGCAGGGTCCCTTCATCAGGGCGACATCCGTGACGCAGCATGGTGCGCAGTGTGCAGGTGATTCTCTAACCCGGTCACCCCGTCACCCCCAAACAGGAAGTCACTCGCACTCCAATGCAATGCCGAGTCAATCTTGTTTATTGACTAGAAATAGTGCAGCATTTTACAGCAACGTTTCGGAACCAGCGCCGCTCCTTCTTCAGGCAAACGAAAAGACTATCCGCACCCGCCGCCCTGTCCTACCTGCTTCCCTCCGGTCAGGAGTGCGATGGGATACAGGATTTTTCAACCCAGTCATCCCCATCACCCTGTCACCCCAATCACCCTATCACCCCCATCCCCCTATCACCCCCATCCCCCTATCACCCCCATCCCCCTATCACCCCCATCCCCCTATCACCCCCATCCCCCTATCACCCCCATCCCCCTATCACCCCCATCCCCCTATCACCCCCATCCCCCTATCACCCCCATCCCCCTATCACCCCCATCCCCCTATCACCCCCATCCCCCTATCACCCCCATCCCCCTATCACCCCCATCCCCCTATCACCCCCATCCCCCTATCACCCCCATCCCCCTATCACCCCCATCCCCCTATCACCCCCATCCCCCTATCACCCCCATCCCCCTATCACCCCCATCCCCCTATCACCCCCATCCCCCTATCACCCCCATCCCCCTATCACCCCCATCCCCCTATCACCCCCATCCCCCTATCACCCCCATCCCCCTATCACCCCCATCCCCCTATCACCCCCATCCCCCTATCACCCCCATCCCCCTATCACCCCCATCCCCCTATCACCCCCATCCCCCTATCACCCCCATCCCCCTATCACCCCCATCCCCCTATCACCCCCATCCCCCTATCACCCCCATCCCCCTATCACCCCCATCCCCCTATCACCCCCATCCCCCTATCACCCCCATCCCCCTATCACCCCCATCCCCCTATCACCCCCATCCCCCTATCACCCCCATCCCCCTATCACCCCCATCCCCCTATCACCCCCATCCCCCTATCACCCCCATCCCCCTATCACCCCCATCCCCCTATCACCCCCATCCCCCTATCACCCCCATCCCCCTATCACCCCCATCCCCCTATCACCCCCATCCCCCTATCACCCCCATCCCCCTATCACCCCCATCCCCCTATCACCCCCATCCCCCTATCACCCCCATCCCCCTATCACCCCCATCCCCCTATCACCCCCATCCCCCTATCACCCCCATCCCCCTATCACCCCCATCCCCCTATCACCCCCATCCCCCTATCACCCCCATCCCCCTATCACCCCCATCCCCCTATCACCCCCATCCCCCTATCACCCCCATCCCCCTATCACCCCCATCCCCCTATCACCCCCATCCCCCTATCACCCCCATCCCCCTATCACCCCCATCCCCCTATCACCCCCATCCCCCTATCACCCCCATCACCCTGTCATCCCCATCAACCTATCACCCTGTCGCCCCATCACCCTGTCACCCCCGTCACCTTGTCACGCCCATCACCCCCATCACCCTGTAACCCCCGTCAGGCTTTACAATATTTCAGCCACATCATCACTCATTTTGCTTTTTAACGATTGTGTTTATTTGAAATATAATTTATTCATCTGACTCTCCGACTTCAGCATCAGAAATGAGATGAACCCGAGATTAGATCATCAATATATAAACATGGACGGCACAGCAGGAGGATGGATGGATGGATAGAGAGAGAGGGAGAGAGAGAGATAATAGACAGACAGACAGACAGACAGATAGATAGATAGATAGATAGATAGATAGATAGATAGATAGATAGATAGAGTGATAGATAGATAGATAGATAGATAGATAGATAGATAGATAGATAGATGGATAGATGGATGGATGGATTGGATGGACGGATGGATAATTCGGGTAGAGATATCCATGGCAGTGATTTTAGCACAGAGCTGTGACATTGTAGACTCTTCCTGGCTCCGGGTTGGAGCGCTCGGCAGAGTTTTATAAGCTCTCTCTCTCTATATACCGGTAATGTTCCGCACATAGCTCCGTATTAATGGTCCGTACCACCCCCAGCATGAGGCCATTTTACAGGCTGCAATTCCCACCAGCCAGCCTCCTGCAAGATGCTGCAAGCTGTCCCCTGAGACCCCCCCCTGTCTGCTGTTATGTGAACAGGGGGACCCAGTCCACGGTTAGCTCCTCCCCCTGCCCCCTCCACATTCTCAGACCCCCACCAGGGAAAAGAGGAGAGCAAATGTCAGCTCTTCAGCCCGTCTTCCCAAGGCTGGCCCCCGGGTGTTATGTCTGCCTGATGTCCGCTGAGGCCCAGTCAGCACAAGCCACCCGGCATGGCCAGCGAGCCGCTCACAAAGCT
>NW_017307783.1:125300-126345 GCF_000935625.1 Nanorana parkeri
AGATAGATAGATAGAGAGAGAGAGAGAGAGAGATAGAGATAGATAGATAGATAGAGACAGACAGACAGACAGACAGACAGACAGACAGACAGACAGACAGACAGACAGACAGACAGATAGATAGATAGATATTGATCGGTCCGTACAGATATTGATAACACTGATATTATTGGTAGGTCCGGCGGACAGTTTGGAGGTTCTGTGTGACATGATCCGGACAGTTCCGAGCTCCGTTTGTTTCGGATTAGGCCCCCCACACACCGCGGCACTTCCTGTTTGCTGTCACTTCTTCTGACAAATGATTCCTCTCGGGGATCTCCGGCCTCAGAACTGACGGGGGATTTTTATTTGCGCTCGATGTGACTGCGGCCCATAAACCTCGCGGACTTCTTTTATTAGTCAGACTCGTGAAAAGGTCTAATAGGCGGCGTTCAGATTGTTCCCATCGGGGTCCGTCCTAGACAATTCCGAAACAGTCCGTCCGCACTGAACCGCGGAAACAGATGTCGCTGAGAGCGGCCGACGCGTCTCCGGGTAATGGGATCAGACTGCCGGCGTGCAGCGGAGTCATTCCTGATCACACCCGGAGCCAATAATTGCTGATAATCAATATCAATCATTGAACAATCTGCTATGAAGACAATTCAGTATTGAAGTTTTGCCTTCCCTGGTCCCCCCTCCCCCCTCCATGATAATGAAATTTTACAATTTAAAATAAAACCTTTCCATTGCATACTTTATTTTATACAGGTGTCCCCTTTGTAAGGTTTCCCCTCTATTCCTGTTCTGGTGACACCTCAGAAATGTGCATTTCCTATCACTTCCTATGTCCTGGTGACACTTCCTGTCTCCGGGTGACACTTCCTGTGTCCGGGTGACACTTCCTGTGTCTGGGTGTGCTCCAGGATCGCCCTGCTTGTTCATGGTGCCCGATCGTTGCACACTTGTCGGATCCTATGGTAGCCTTGGCCTGTGTGGGGGGGCTCCGGCTCATGGCGGGCACATAGTATTTTTATTGGGGGGGGGGGGGGGGGGGGGACAGTAG
>NW_017307783.1:126979-128800 GCF_000935625.1 Nanorana parkeri
TGGCTGTATTGTTTTTTTGGGGGGGGGGGGGGGGGGTCACTGACAATATTTTCAGCGAATGTTTGTGTGTTTAACATTCCTCGGCTAATCTCCGGTCAATGTAACACTTGAGCTGTCAATGTGTCTAATCCTCGGCTGTAATCCCCCCTTTTATATTTGCAGCCCGGCGTCCCCGCACAGCTGTGTGTCACCCAGCGCCCACCATGAGCATTGTTTGTTATAGATTGTAAGCTCTGCGGGTCACTGGCTTCAGTTCTTCTCTATAGCCCTCGGGTCGGTCTGGGCTCGCGTCATCCGATCACGGACACAGGTGACACTCTCATCACAGTGTGACACATTGTAGGAGGTAAGAAGCTCGCAGGTTTGTAACATTGTATCTGTAATAACTAAGGGGGGACTTTCATCAAACATTCACTGAGGGTGAATCAATCCCTGCCGCCTTCTAAAAACACATTGCCAAGATTCACCTGCACTGAACAGCTGGTGAATGTCACAGTAACTGCTTTATAGATCTCCCCCTTTTGTATGTGGAAAAAATAATTATGTCATTAAAAAAATGATCAGCGCTGAACACGGGATCAGATCTGCGTCAGCGTGGTCAGCTTGTGT
Source organism: Nanorana parkeri (assembly GCF_000935625.1). Classification (NCBI taxonomy): domain Eukaryota; kingdom Metazoa; phylum Chordata; class Amphibia; order Anura; family Dicroglossidae; genus Nanorana; species Nanorana parkeri. The sequence continues at coordinate 127,589 of NW_017307783.1, forward strand.
CCCGGCTTCCTCTAATAGGACCTACGGGATGCCCAGCGGTCCTGTAGTCCTGTGACATCACATGCTGACACGTCCCCCACCCAGCTTGATTGACAGTCTTGTGGAGCCCCCGCCCCTCTGTTCTCGCAGCTCAGGAGGAAGAGGGGCTGTAGCATTCATGTGACTGCAGCAAAATTTGGGTGCAAAAAAGATTTTGGAGGCTTTTCGTATTGTTTTGCTCACATGGTACAGCTGAGGAAACTTTCGGCCCCTTTATTAGGGTTCGTACTAGGGATGCACCGATACCAATACTAGTATCGATATCGGTGCCGATACCCCGTACTCGCCCAAATGCTCCGATGCCTAGCACGATACTTCCTGTATCAGGAAGCCGGGCAGCGCATCATTACACGCTGCCTGGCTTCCTGATTGGCCGGGAAGTCAGCTCCATTCTCTCTCTCTCTCTAGAAAGAGAGAGAGAGAGAGAGAGAGCATGGAGCCGACTTCCCAACCAATCAGGAAGCCGGCCGCCGTGTAATGACGCAGCGCCCGGCATTGTGATTGCCGGGGAAAGCTGGCTTCATGCTGCCTCGTCATCTCATGACGAGGGAGCATGGGGCCGGCCTCCCAGCCAATCGGAAAGCAGAGCGTCGCGTCATTGCACGGCGCCCGGCTTCCTGATTGGCCGGCCTGACTGGGTACCGGAGGAAGGCCGTGTTCTGGCTGGAGATGCCCCGGGGGTGACAGGCTGGACATGCCGAGGTGAGAGGGGACAGACTTTCTTGTTAATCGGGAAGCCGGGTGGCGAGTCATTACACGCCGCCCGGCTTCCTAAATGGGACTTCCGGTACTCGGTAATTGGTCTCGGCGAGTACCGAAAAAAAAATGATCGGTACTCGTACTCGGTACCAACATACCGGTGTCGGTGCATCTCTAATTCGTACACTGATGTCTGGACGTCTCCTTTAATTAACTGCAAACGTTTCATGGGAAGTCCATGGAGGCTCTGCTTTTTTTTTCTGGTTCAGACCTGCTAAACCTGGAGACACCGAGCAGGAGGCGTGGCCACATACAGGTCCTGCGATGGAAATAGGTGAGTTTGGATGAACGCAGCGACAGGCGGAGGTACAAAAGGGCCGATCTTCATGTTTTTTCAGCCCATTGTCTGTCTTTAATAAAATTCCTGTTTTTCCAGCTCCCCCCCCCCCCCAAAAACCAAACTCATCTTGAACG
>NW_017307783.1:129831-133381 GCF_000935625.1 Nanorana parkeri
GACAAAATCATCTTGGACCGGCGCGGGTTTGATTGGAACAACACGGCTGTAATGAGATTAGCGCAGCGTGTCTCTCTCCGGGGCCCGCAGCACTGCCCGCAGAGGTGCAGGTGGCCAGAGATGCGGAGGGGCTCGGAGAAGGGAACCATTGTCTGCGGAGAGACCCGGAACCTCTCCTGCCCCGTCTTCCTGGCTGCAGGTCGCTCGGGGACCCCGGGCCCTAATGCATCTGCTTGTGGATCCGTAGCCCAACTGCATTCTCCTCCCGCTCAGGAATCCTGCAGGTCACCAAAGAACAACACACATCAGCAGTCGTAGCTAGACCTCCCTGAAAAGAGGCCGCATGGATAGAGCCGAGGATCTGCTTATATATCCCCGGTCCCCCCTCCCCCCCCATCCCTCATCAACATGATAATAAAAGCTGATTATAAATAAAAAAAAACCCTTTCTGTTTTCATTATATAACTTATTTTATACCTAGTGATGTCATCGCTGGGTCTCTGTCCTCCTCTAGGCAGCACGGCTGGGGGGGAGGGGCCAGCAAGGTGCTGTACATCGCTTCCTGAAAACATCCCAGCGCCTTACCTCAGTACTCCTCTCAAGAGCTCTCAGCTCTGATGCAAGCAGGTGGGTGGGCTCGTGGGAGGAGTTATGCAAATATCAAAATGCCTCGATGGGTGGATGTCGCAAGGTGAGAGTCTACGGCAGGGGGCTAATCTGTGTCAGGCCTTTGTGAGCACAGCCAAGAACTGCGCCGACACCGGGATTTACATGACCCCCGGATGATGGCTGAAAAAAGATGGTGCCGTCCTTCTGCAGAGAAAAGCAGATGAAGGCATTGCCAGGGGGAGTCATGTGATCTCTGAGACATATACCTGGAGGGGTCACATGACATAGATCCCAGTACGGAGCCTCAGCCAAGACTCGCTCAATGTTCTAGAAGGAAGAGGAAGCCGATAAGACTTTTCCACATGACTGAGCCCAGAATTCCGGCAGAACAGGTCGGCACAACGTCAGGCAAGGACACTGAGACGTCTCCAAATCGCCGTCGGCGTCCCTGAAAACAGACAGCCGGCGTCAGGAGGTGAGACTCAGTTGTAGGGAGCAGTCAGCGTGTCCCCCCCGGGGGAGGGGTGTCACCGGGGAAATTCCCTCCAAATGCAAAGAAAAGGGGGAAATCCTCCGAAGCCGAGAATCCGGACGCGGCGAATATTATCATTACACAGGATTTATATCGCGCCAACAGACTGCGCAGCGCTGTACAATATGGGGGAGACAGTACAGAGACAATTGCAGTACAGGAGGGCCCTGATCCGGAGAGCTTACACTCTAGAAGGAGGGGGCGAGTGATACATGGGATGACTTGGTGGAAGTAGTTGAAGGGCAGTTCTGTGTAGGCGGGATCGGCTTCCCGGAAGAGAAGAGTTTACAAGGATCGCCTTGAAGGTGCACAGCGTAGGAGATAGGCGGACAGATTGGGGTAGGGAGTTCCAGGGGGTGGGAGACACTCTGGAGAAGTTCTGGAGATGAGCATGGGAGGAGGTGACGAGAGATCAGGAGGTCCTGGGGGTAGAGGACGGTTTGGGTGATAATTTGAGATGAGGTCGGGGGCGGAGTTGTAGATGGCTTTGTATGAAGTTAGTATTTTGAATTTTATTCGTTGGGCAATTGGGAGCCAGCGGAGGGATCGGCAGAGAGAGGGGGGCGGCAATATTCATGGAGGGCAGATATTGGAGGGCAGATATTGGAGGGCAGAATATTAGAGGGATGAATATTAGGGGGTGAATATTAGGGGGACGAATATTAGGGGGGTGAATATTAGGGGGTGAATATTAGGGGGACGAACATTAGGGGGACGAATATTAGGGGGTGAATATTAGGGGGTGAATATTAGGGGGACGAATATTAGGAGGACGAACATTAGGAGGATGAATATTAGGAGGATGAGTATTAGTAGGATGAGTATTAGGAGGATGAATATTAGGAGGATGAGTATTAGGAGGATGAATATTAGGAGGATGAGTATTAGGAGGATGAGTATTAGGAGGATGAGTATTAGGGGACGAATATTAGAGGGGTGCAAATGACTATAAATGAGGAGAGCCGATATTCGGATAATTATTAATTGGGGTGATGAAGGTCGAATATCCGCCGGGACAGAATCAGATCTATTCTAAGGCGGAATTAAGGGGGGTCTCCAGTTTCATGGAGTCATTAAGCAAAGTCATGACTTTTCCCTCCTATGAGAACGGTTGTTGAACTCAGTCGGATATCAAAGACAGAAAGTGACGCGGCTCCGGAATCATTCGCACATATTAATAATACAATCAATCTATTTTTAAACAGAAGCAGAGTAAGTTCCGGAAGTCTGACCTGGCATTCACGGTCCCTGTACAGGAGGACTGGAGTGTGCGAGGAAGAAGCAGAGCCAATCGGTTCATGTGCTCACAAGGCGCATGCTGATAGGAGGAGAGGGGATGAATATTAGGGGTCTTTTAATAGGAAGTGACTTTTTCTTTTGAAACGTGAGTAGCCAGCCAATAAAGCTTCTTTTAGTTTTGGATGAAATGGGGAAGGAATAGAGCCCTTGCTGTGTTTTTACTGCCATCCCTCTAATGGACTCTCTGAAAGCAGTCAAAACCAGACAGGGGGTCTAATCTCACCCCCAGAAAAGTTTTGGCTGGATATATTCTTTACCTTTAAAATACATTAAACATGACTTCCAATAAGAGATGTGGTAACTTTCCCTGCTACGGGGACAGCTTTTTAGAGAGGGCAAAACTTGTGTTTTTGTGGCACGTTGTCCTCTTGTGACACTTTAAAGGAACGTTTGACGTGTAGTCATCTCCCAACCCGCTTTCCATGCCGTCATTAATGTATTAAATATAAAGATCTGTATATCAGCCACTAGAGGGAGCTCTTATTGGCTCATTGTACTCTATCTGTCTTCTGATTAACAGCTGTCCAGGTAAGAAGGCGACCGCACAGGGTGCGCACTGATTGTAAAGTGACGCTAAACTCCGGCGTTCAATCTTAAAAATCCCTCCGAGTCCCCGAACTCTGAACAACAATGTATCATATTTGTGCGTCACTCGGCTGGAGATCCTCCAATCATCTCTGACACCGTCCTTCCTTCTGGAGGGGGGCTACGTCTGTTCCCCATGGTCCCTGTGTGTGTTGTAAAGTAGTCACCTCTCCAAGCTCCTCCCCCCCGGGATGGACTACAATCTCAGTACAAATCAGTAAACTAAACATGAGATTGTATCCCGGGATACAATCTCAGACGGATTTTTAAGATTGAACTCCGGAGTTTAGTGTCACTTTAAAGGAGAATTTGGGGTTAGGGCTTTTCCCCATAGTTCTCCTTAGGGTAACGGGAGGACACAAATTAGCGTCCTCCCGTCACCCTAGGCTCAGTATATAGGGAGCTGTAGCTCGCGGTATACTGAGACGCCGCAGCCGGAGCGGATCCCGACAATTGTGCCGGGATCCGCCCAGCTGCGTGAGTGACCGCTGGCTCCGCCTATCTAGAGGCAGAGCCAGCTGTACC
>NW_017307783.1:135710-138835 GCF_000935625.1 Nanorana parkeri
AAACGAATGCGGGGGGAAAAAGCGCCCCCCCCCCCCTCCATAGTTCTCCTTTAAGTGAACAATGTAGACTGATGGCAGAGAGTGCGTCGGGTCTCTGTAGAAATCAACTCATACAAATATTTCACCGTGATCAATCGCTTCAATCAATTCATCCGGCATCACCGGGACTTGGAGATCACATTGCAAAACGGCGAAACTTGGCGGCAAACATGTCTCAAGCGGGCGGGCGAATGTGTGTGACGGATACAGCGATCCTTCCAAGCATCAAACTAATAATAATGCAGAAAGGTGCTTTTGATGTATTTATGTTTTTGGTCTGTGAAATGAAATAAACAAAATATCGATATTGTCATCCATCGCACTTCTTCATGTTTAGAAAATATCGATTGTTTCCATTATTGTGTCTGCAATTCATACACATCCCCCCCTCAGTATACCGCGAGCTGTAGCTCCCTATATACTGAGCCTAGGGTGACGGGAGGACGCTAGTTTGTGTTCTCCCGTTACCCTGAGGAGAACTATGGGGGAAAGCCCTGACCTCGTACTTCTCCTTTAAGTATCATACAAGTAACATAACATGACACTGTAACAGTAAATATCATAACATATTCTATGTATGTCGGCCTTGCCGCCTGGACTCTGCCTGACTCCGCCCTCTCTGCCCCTCGTCACATACATTACATTTCTTTCCTGCCTGGATTCTCAGGAGCGTGTTCATACACTGTGTGTAGGAGATGGACTTTTGGGAGATGTAGTTCACAGGAAGTAATAAAAGCCGTTTCTCATTACAGGACCAAGGATAAAAAAAACAATAACGCTGGGACCCGACGTGGAGGGGAAGTGGGATGAAAGTTGGGTAACTGGACATTCATTCTAATGACTTATCCAGTTGGGGCAATCATATTATCTGACTGGGCATGCATGCTGTACTCTCAGCTTAGTAGTGCTGCGCAGTGCTTGACCTTTACTCTCTGGCTAGCAGGAGCTTTGTGGGCATTTTACATCATTAAAGATTGCAGAGAGACTCTCATTATTATACTAGCAGACCCTGTCTAGCATTTAGATAAAAACTAGGGCTGTTACTGATTAAAATTTTCGTGTTCGATTAATCGAAATTTTTTAAAATCGATTAATCGAGAAATGAATCTTTAATTTCCGCAGCCCTAAGATGAAGGTTTCCTCTTTTGGGTAACTTCATGAAGCAATACGCCGTCACTGCAGTCACCTCCAGCCAGACACCAGCCATCTACCTATGAAATACCACAACTGAAATATGGAACAGCAAACACATGACACAAGGATTGTTCACTTAAACTTCTCTGTTGAACTAATTTGATCAGATCTCCCGGAAATGATGGGGCGAGTGGCAAGCGGGCGGGTCAGGCGGGTTGTGTTGGCATAAGTCACCCAGCTTTGTGCAATAATAATCTCCTGTACAGAGCCGGCGTCACGCACGGCGCTGGGGACGCTGAGTCATCATCAGCTAATGATAGAGAATTGTAACAATGTCGCACACCAACAACACGCCGCTTTATATCATTATAAATCCCGAATTCATTATCGTTAATTGTCTTCCCGACAGGAGACGTCTGAGATCTGGAATGATAATTATACCCACAGCCACCCACGTAATGCGCCCCGTCCGCGTAATGCGTCCCGTCCTCGTAATGCGCCCCGTCCGTGTAATGCGTCCCGTCCTCGTAATGCGCCCCGTCCGTGTAATGCGTCCCGTCCTCGTAATGCGCCCCGTCATCCTAAAAAACACCCCAGCACCGTGCCTCAGTACTCCTCTCAGCAGCCCTCACCCCTAATGCGAGCAGTGGGCTGGCTCATGGGAGGAGTTATGCAAATATCAAAATGCTTTTCAAGGGACCCCAATAAGCTTTTTGCTTTGTTCACAAAATCTTATTCTATTTCTGTTATTTGCCCCAAACTCCAAACACTGCTTGTTCCTCCTTTCCATTCCAATGCCAAGTCCTGGCTCCTCAGGGATACAACATGAGATCTCCGGCATTATATGGAGGGAGCCCCACTTTCAGTTACCGCACGGGTCATATGTTCCCTGTTTTTTACCAGTTTGGCGCTTCTCCTCAACAACCGAGAACATCAAGATGTCCGAAATGTGACTACTCTCCTCTGACCTCACAAACACTGCCTGCGGACGTGTCACCATTCATCGCTTTTGGACACTCTTCATCTCCTATATCGCACAAGTTCTTTCCTGGACGCCCCCTCCGGATTATCAAATACCCTGAATACTGAAGGGGAGGACGGAGGTCAGATAGAAGACTGAAGGGGAGGACGGAGGTCAGATAGAAGACTGAAGGGGAGGACGGAGGTCAGATAGAAGACTGAAGGGGAGGACGGAGGTCAGATAGAAGACTGAAGGGCAGGACGGAGGTCAGATAGAAGACTGAAGGGGAGGACGGAGGTCAGATAGAAGACTGAAGGGCAGTACGGAGGTCAGATAGAAGACTGAAGGGAAGGACATTTTTAGCTCTTTTATAGCGTAAGGAATCGTCACCTATGAGAGTATTTTCTATGTACTACTGGGTAGATTTCCTTTCACTTCCTGCCCTGGAGTTGCAACAGGAAATAGGACCAACTGTCTCCAAAATGAACAGAATCTCTATGTTGGGGAGATTTATCTTCATTTCCTGTCCTGGAGGTACAACAGGAAGTACGAGAAAAACTCTTCCAAAAGGGACGGAGGGAAAAGGGTAAATGTCCAGCACTTCCTCTCTTGGTGGTTAGGACAGGAAATGGCGCGGATGGCCCCCGTAGCGGTATGCTTGAGCAGAGAGTGTGAATTTTAGCACAGCTGCAGAGAATCCTGGATGACATTAGAAGTTCGCTGGCTGGCTGTTGGCGGGAAGATCTCTGTCAATCACCCGCCCGCCGCGAGCGTCTGCCCCGCCGCACAGTAAGTTATACGCACTTCATTGATCACAGCCGTCGTGTAGCTGCCTGCTGAGGAGACGTTTGTACGAAACATTCCGTCACAATGTGTCAAAATATCAGCTTAGAAACAATCGGCCAGTTTATTATTGGAATCGCAGAGACGCCCAGACTGATACATTTGCTGAGCTGCCTCCATGAGCCGCGAGGAGAGCCAGGTAGAGGGA
>NW_017307783.1:138849-139377 GCF_000935625.1 Nanorana parkeri
GGAGCTTACACTCTAATGTCCCCCTCCCCCCACAGTCACATCAGTCTCTGTACAGCGGAGCTTACACTCTAATGTCCCCTTCCCCCCACAGTCACATCAGTCTCTGTACAGAGGAGCTTACACTGTAATGTCCCCTCCCCCCTACAGTCACATCAGTCTCTGTACGGAGGAGCTTACAATTCAATGTTCTCCATATAAAAGGAACGTTTCCCCCCGGAGGTCGCCTTTAAGAAGAAGAATTCCCTGTGAGTGCGGCGGCGGGGGCGTGCGGCGCGCTCTGTAATTCTGGTTCCTCCGCTGGCCCGGCGTCGTACCTTCCATCCAGCGACACTTCATTAATAAGTCATTGGTGACACTCTATACACAGCCGACGTGCCAGCCCTTCATCCGAATAGCAGGTCGGCGGAACGCAAAGCGCGTCTTCGTGAAATACAAACTTCTCAGAAACGTCCGCGGAGAGCAAAGACTCAGAAGTCGGGTTTATGATGCGCGAGGGGCGGCTCAGGGGGGCAGCGGGGGCAACGGGGG
>NW_017307783.1:139390-144539 GCF_000935625.1 Nanorana parkeri
CTCCCCCCTTTCCTGTACTATCCCCCCCAGCCCCTCCACCCCCAGTAGTTCTTTTTCTATTTGTCCTTTCCAGATGTCAATTTGTACAATTAGCTTTACACCATTACCATAACTAAACCACCTAATCAATCCAATCGATCTCTATCCAATCAGGTACTACATAGGCGTTGGTAGATCTAAATTGTACAATCAGATTGTAACGTGTGTGGGTTGAGCGCAGGAGACCCTTGGCAAGCCCTGGTGGAGCGCCCCTTTAAAATCCTCCGCTGCATCTCCAACGTGTCTCATCTGGTCCACGCGCAGCCATTACAAACTCGTCAGCTTGCATGAGAATGATCCGAGATCACTGAAAACCCATCGAAAGGCGCCATTCGCGGCCCGGGGGGCGGCTGCGGGGCAATCGCTGAGCTGACCGGAGGGATTCCTGACATGCCGAACGTGGAGGAAATACAAGGTGCAGTGCTGGTGTCATGAGCTCGGGGGTCCCGCAGACCACCGTCATTGTTCTGCCACATTGTTTCCTCCACATAACAACGATGAGCTCTGCAGACTTCGCAAAGCACATTCAGTTGGATCCATTAAATCCCGAATGGTGGACAACGGAGAAGTTACCGGGTGGCCGCTGAACACTCTGGAGCTGGAAGGCGGCTGTATGAATAAAGTCCGCCATTTGTTGTGTTAAGACAGTCCGTGCCAAATCAATGCACCCTAACATGCTGAACGCTACTCTGTAACGTAATGCATAGAAACACACTACCAAGCCTTGCTACGCCTTACCAGGCCTTACTTCACCATGCCTTACTTCACCATGCCTTACTTCACCATGCCTTACTTCACCATGCCTTACTTCACCATGCCTTACTTCACCATGCCTTACTTCACCATGCCTTACCATACCTTACTTTGCCTTATCATGCCTTACTGTGCCTTACTTTACCTTGCCTTACTGAGCCTTGCCTTACCATGCCTTACTTCACCATGCCTTACTTCACCATGCCTTACTTCACCATGCCTTACTTCACCATGCCTTACTTCACCATGCCTTACTGTGCCTTACTTCACCATGCCTTACTTCACCATGCCTTACTTCACCATGCCTTACTTCACCATGCCTTACTTCACCATGCCTTACTTCACCATGCCTTACTTCACCATGCCTTACTTCACCATGCCTTACTTCACCATGCCTTACTTCACCATGCCTTACTTCACCATGCCTTACTTCACCATGCCTTACTTCACCATGCCTTACTTCACCATGCCTTACTTCACCATGCCTTACTTCACCATGCCTTACTTCACCATGCCTTACTTCACCATGCCTTACTTCACCATGCCTTACTTCACCATGCCTTACTTCACCATGCCTTACTTCACCATGCCTTACTTCACCATGCCTTACTTCACCATGCCTTACTTCACCATGCCTTACTTCACCATGCCTTACTTCACCATGCCTTACTTCACCATGCCTTACTTCACCATGCCTTACTTCACCATGCCTTACTTCACCATGCCTTACTTCACCATGCCTTACTTCACCATGCCTTACTTCACCATGCCTTACTTCACCATGCCTTACTTCACCATGCCTTACTTCACCATGCCTTACTTCACCATGCCTTACTTCACCATGCCTTACTTCACCATGCCTTACTTCACCATGCCTTACTTCACCATGCCTTACTTCACCATGCCTTGCTTCACCATGCCTTACTTCACCATGCCTTACTTCACCATGCCTTACTTCACCATGCCTTACTTCACCATGCCTTACTTCACCATGCCTTACTTCACCATGCCTTACTTCACCATGCCTTACTTCACCATGCCTTACTTCACCATGCCTTACTTCACCATGCCTTACTTCACCATGCCTTACTTCACCATGCCTTACTTCACCATGCCTTACTTCACCATGCCTTACTTCACCATGCCTTACTTCACCATGCCTTACTTCACCATGCCTTACTTCACCATGCCTTACTTCACCATGCCTTACTTCACCATGCCTTACTTCACCATGCCTTACTTCACCATGCCTTACTTCACCATGCCTTACTTCACCATGCCTTACTGTGCCTTGCCTTACCATGCCTTACTTCACCATGCCTTACTTCACCATGCCTTACTTCACCATGCCTTACTTCACCATGCCTTACTTCACCATGCCTTACTTCACCATGCCTTACTTCACCATGCCTTACTTCACCATGCCTTACTTCACCATGCCTTACTTCACCATGCCTTACTTCACCATGCCTTACTTCACCATGCCTTACTTCACCATGCCTTACTTCACCATGCCTTACTTCACCATGCCTTACTGTGCCTTGCCTTACCATGCCTTACTTGCCTACTTTTTTGTTAACCTTTTTCATGTTTTGTTTCATCTCAATGCTGCTGTATTTTTCTGTTCCTCTGTTTTTTCCTACTTCCTGTTACATCTGTGGGACAGGAAATGAAGATAAATCTCCCCCAATGGGGCACAGACACTAAAGCACATCACCTGACAGTCGTCCTAACTCTTCCCCACTCTTCCCTATACAAAGCAGAAGATAATTGGCAGCGCACGTCCCATAGAGAGCTCTCCGATGTCATCGTTTCGGTGTTTTCTTTCACGTCATCTATAAATATTAATTGTTAATGATTTCATAATGGAGGCCGTCCAGCCTCTGTTTATTTTTTATTACAATCATTTGCGCTCAACCTCCCAACACTTATCCGGATTAAACAAACAACCTCTAATCGCCCTCTGGAAGGGAACGCGGCTCACAGAAGCTTCTTCCGCGAAGAGTCATCAGAACGTAATTACTGAGATTTATGTGGAAGATAAACAGAATTTTGTTGGTATTTCAGAACTTTATTGCGTTATATAAAAACACTGAAGTGGCCTCCAATAAGACGCACACAGGCATTAGAGGCTAATCCTTTGTAAAATCCGCAACGTAAACACCGGGAGCCCCGAGCATTACCAAAGCATTCCAGGTCTCCGGAGAGGAGCGGAGCGCGGATTTTATGGATACGGAACACACATTAAAGATGTAAACCAATAAGGAGAGTCTCATATATACTGTATATATATATATATTGGAATCTCAAATTATCAAGCGGAGAGATTTGTACCCTGAGGTTCGGTGACAACGTCCTCTCCAAAGTAGCTCATGTAGTTTATTGAGTGTCAGGTGACGATCTAAGGGAGGCTGAGCGCTCACGTTGAATATGCGTGGGCTGGTGAGCTTTAAAATTCAATTGTGAGTCAGGGTTTATAAGAGCCAACAAGACAGCTGCCCATACCACTGCATATACCACCGCCATGCTTCACAGTTGGAATAGCCAGAATATCAATTATTTTTTCCATCACTGAATCATCCCAATCTGACTCTCATCATCCCAATCTGACTCTCATCATCCCAATCTGACTCTCATCATCCCAATCTGACTCTCATCATCCCAATCTGACTCTCATCATCCCAATCTGACTCTCATCATCCCAATCCGACTCTCATCATCCCAACCCGACTCTCATCATCCCAATCCGACTCTCATCATCCCAATCCAACTCTCATCATCCCAATCCGACTCTTCCATCATCCCAATCCGACTCTCCGATCATCCCAATCTGACTCTCATCATCCTAATCTGACTCTTCCATCATCCCAATCCGACTCTCATCATCCCAATCCGACTCTCATCATCCCAATCCGACTCTTCCATCATCCCAATCTGACTCTTCCATCATCCCAATCTGACTCTTCCATCATCCCAATCTGACTCTTCCATCATCCCAGTCTGACTCTCATCATCCTAATCTGACTCATCATCCTAATCTGACTCTTCCATCATCCCAGTCTGACTCTCATCATCCCAGTCTGACTCTCATCATCCCAGTCTGACTCTCATCATCCCAATCTGACTCTCATCATCCCAATCCGACTCTCATCATCCTAATCTGACTCATCATCCTAATCTGACTCTTCCATCATCCCAGTCTGACTCTCATCATCCCAGTCTGACTCTCATCATCCCAGTCTGACTCTCATCATCCCAGTCCGACTCTTCCATCATCACATTCTGAACCTTTGCAGCTGTGAACTTGAGAAGCTTTTCAACATTTGTAACAAAAGCATAAAAAAGAGAACTCGTGAATATTCTTTGAATTTCCTTTGAGTGTTTTTCGGAGGTCCCGCAGAGAAGCCCGGCCATGGCGACCGTCCCTGAGGCACAGACGTGTCTAGAATCTGCAGCTGTCCCCGGGCCCATGAGGTCAGGGGGCCCCGAGCACAGCCCCTCCAGCCCTTCCATATCGGCCTCAGGATCAAACATACCAAACTTCCACACAGTAAACACAGACTATTTCTTCGCCGGTTCCGGGAACGAGCGCTCCGCGTTCTCATTTTCCCCCCTTTTCCATCCCGAAAAGAAAAACAAGCGTGTTATTCTTGTCTGCCTCTGCGGTCGAGTGACACCGAAACCCCCGGAAACAAGTCATTTCTCCGAGTGCGTGTGTGTGCGCCTTTAAGGCGGGGCTCGCATCTCGGACATTCATGGGTGGCTGCGCGCGTTTCTTTTTTCTTCACATGGCCGATGTAAAGTCAAATTACACAAAGAGGTTATGTGACAGACTCCACTGAAGCTGCGCCAGATTTCCTCCCAAACGGCGCTCTCGGGGGGACAGCGCCTCGCAGCGAAACACGGCTACGAGTTCATCTACATAAAAAGGCGCCGGGCCAGGGTAAACAGCGTGCCGTGCAGCTTTGCTTATTGCACAGAATTCCTCGTCTTCGCAGCGCCTCCGGCCGTCCCTTCTTGGAATCCGAATTCCTTCGTCTTTTTTTGGCGAATCGCGATAAACATTTGTAAAATAGTTTGTTGTCTTTCGAAAGGGAAAAAAAAAGGTTATTTTATGTACGACGCAAATTAAAAAGCAAAAATCTTCCATTTCCCAGGCGTCCTGGAAGGCACAAGCGTGAGCGCGGATGTATTGATGAGCGCGCAAAATGGATGGGAGATATTAAAAGTGATAACGGGATCGTGGATTCCAAGAGCTTTGTACCCCATCGGGATCTGTGTGACAAGCTGGAAAACATATGAGGGGGGTCAATGGATGCAATGTAACTCTTTATTAAAGGAGAACTATGAGGGGGGG
>NW_017307783.1:144773-146986 GCF_000935625.1 Nanorana parkeri
TCCCCGCTCCGATCCGCCAGCGCTGACTGGCGGAACGGACGGGGGAGGGGGCGGGTACAGCTGGCTCTGCCTCTAGATAGTCAGAGCCAGCTGTCACTCACGCAGCTAGGCGGATCTCGACATCGATGTCGGGATCCGCTCCGGCTGCGGCGTCTCAGTATACCGCGAGCTACAGCTCCCTATATACTGAGCTTAGAGTGAGGGGAGGAGGACGCTAGTTTGTGTCCTCCCGTTAGCCTAAGGAGAACTATGGGGAAAAGCCCTGACCCTTTAAGGTTGTATTAATCTCTCATGCTTTTTCTCATTAATGTATCCGGATCACACAAATATATATATACATATACGGCCTGTTTCCCCGAAATAAGACCTAGTTGTGACCATTCCTATGGCCGGTGGTGGCATAAGGGGGAACTTGAAGAGCCGCAGGAGAGAATTAGCGGTGCCAACTAAGCCAGCTCTAGAAGAAGCGAGGCGGCAGCGGAGGGAGCAGAGCCGCATAAGCCGATGCTTCCTCTATAGCCCCGCCTCCTGTCACAGGCGGAGTCATACCACATGCCCTCCGCCTGTGAGGAATCGATAGTGAAAGCGCGCTTCGCTCATTCTGGTTGCTCTTGGAAAGGTGCGGCTCCCCCTGATTGCCCCGATCACCCTATTCTCAACTTTGCCATTTTGGATTATTTAATTTGGATTTGTTGCACATTAAAAAAATATATAAGACCTTCCCCCGAAAATAAGACCTAGTGTGTGTTTTTTTGAGCCAAAAAAAATATAAGACAGTGTCTTATTTTCGGGGGAAACACCGTATATATATATATACATATAGTAGACATGTGCAGCCGCTAAAAATTTGTTTAGTTTATTTCGTTTTTTTCGGAATTCGGATCCTGTATGTGTTTCGTTTCGGGAATCGGATTCGGAATTCGGACGAATTCCCGAAAATTCAACTTGAGGTGAGGGAGCAGAATTGGCACATTCGTCATTTCCGGTTGCTGCGCTCTCGTCTTTACTATTAAAGGGACATTAAAATCCTTCTCTTCATTTGTTTTCATCCTTTTAAATGTTAACAGGATTTGGACGAAATTCGTTCCCAACCCGAAATTTCAGAACCGAAATTTCGGATTAGAAATTTCGGATTCGGGTGCTTTCGGATGATTTCGGATATGTTATATTTCGGAAATTCGGATGCTACGAATCTACGAAATTTCGTCCGAACAAAACGAATCGCACATGTCTAAAATATAGCCCATCAATATACATTTCTTTACATTTTGGCCCAAACACTTACAATTTAGGTCTCGCTCACACCTAGGCGTATTGCATATTCGCGTCTTTCGCGCGACCGTCGCACGTTTTGTACGGTCTTCAGGCCCTCGTTCACACCTGAACGTTTTGTAGCGCGTTCTACGCTCGACGAACGCTCTACAAAACGCTCAAAAATATAAATCCCATTGTATTCAATGGTCTCGTTCCCACCTTTGGCGTATTTCCGCCCGTCCCTAACGCGCTACAAAACGGCCCACGCCTGAAAAGGTCCAGGTACTACTTTGGGCCGTTTTGTTGCGCGTTTCCATTGGGATACAGCCAAGTAGCCTTCAGAAACGCGCGACGGTCGCGCGACTTTTTTACCGCGTACCGCGGTAAAAAAAACGCACAACGTTCGCGCGAAAGACGCGCATATGCAATACGCCTAGGTGTGAACGAGACCTAAGACATGTGCATTCGGATTCAGACGAACCAGCAAATCAACAAAATCCAGTTAATTGGGCGGTTTGTCCGAATCCGAAATAACGAATGTATTATAATCCTCGAGTATACTACAACTATATTCAAGGCACACGTACATTCGCTTGCAGAACGCATGGCGGCCATATCGGTCGCTGGCATGTTCTGCACAGGCACGCCGCCATCTTTGAGCATATTTTGGTATACACCAAGATGGCAGCGCCCGAACATAGGGGCACCACCATCTTGGTGTATACCAAGATACACTTAAAGATGGCGGCGTGCCTGTGCAGAACGCGCAGGAGGCTGATATAGGGGGAGATTCAGGAAATTCTTCCTCCTGCCTGCA
This sequence comes from Nanorana parkeri, assembly GCF_000935625.1. NCBI lineage: Eukaryota > Metazoa > Chordata > Amphibia > Anura > Dicroglossidae > Nanorana > Nanorana parkeri. Next base: position 146,845 of record NW_017307783.1, read on the forward strand.
GTGGACTGATCACTGGGGGAGGGGAGACTGAGGAAATGTTTCTTCCTGCCTGCAGCAGACTGATCACTGGGGGAGGGGAGACTGAGGGCTTGTTCACACCTGAGTGGGTGAATACACACAGACCCCCCCCCCCCCCTGTTGT
>NW_017307783.1:147067-151827 GCF_000935625.1 Nanorana parkeri
GTTGCTGTGTAGGGTCAGCTATGTATTCCTGTAGACTTGTAAAGTTACTGACAGGTCCTCTTTAAAAGATATAACCTTCAGTGTTCTCATCGGACCCAACATACCGGACAGAAGAACTCCATCTCTGATCGCTGCACATCGCCGCGGTATATTTTCTCAGCGGCGGTCCGTCCTCCCGCGACTCCGGGACGCTGTGGGAATAGATGGAAGAGACTAAACATAAACAGCAGCAACGAGGGGCGGCAGCGACCTGGGAATTCTCGGCCTGTCAATCATGACGGCCCCACTCCTCGGACCTGACCTCGCCCTCTACATTGCGGTCTCCTATTTACCCCCCCGACAGCCATATTAGCCGGGATTTCACCAATTTTGTCACCTTTTCAGCAAAGGAACTCAGCACATGGATGAGGGAACCCCTTATGATGGGCACAGCAGGTGTACAGACCTGGGCACTCAGCATAGGGATGGGGGGGCCCCTCATAATGGGCACAGCGGGGGTACAGACCCGGGAACTCAGCACAGGGATGGGGGAGCCCCTCATAATGGGCACAGCGGGTGTACAGACCCGGGAACTCAGCACAGGGATGGGGGAGCCCCTCATAATGGGCACAGCGGGTGTACAGACCCGGGAACTCAGCACAGGGATGGGGGAGCCCCTCATAATGGGCACAGCGGGTGTACAGACCCGGGAACTCAGCACAGGGATGGGGGAGCCCCTCATAATGGGCACAGCGGGTGTACAGACCCGGGAACTCAGCACAGGGATGGGGGAGCCCCTCATAATGGGCACAGCGGGTGTACAGACCCGGGAACTCAGCACAGGGATGGGGGAGCCCCTCATAATGGGCACAGCGGGTGTACAGACCCGGGAACTCAGCACAGGGATGGGGGAGCCCCTCATAATGGGCACAGCGGGTGTACAGACCCGGGAACTCAGCACAGGGATGGGGGAGCCCCTCATAATGGGCACAGCGGGTGTACAGACCCGGGAACTCAGCACAGGGATGGTGGGGGCCCCTCATAATGGGCACAGCGGGTGTCCGCAGATCCCGTACGGTGCGATCGCATTGCGGCCGGAGGGCGTGGCTACGGTGCCATTCACTTCAACGGCCCGCCACGCCCCCTCCTGCCCCAATAAAAAGGGAGCCGGGGGCCGCAATGCGATTCGGTGCGTTCTGGCCAGAATCGGGCCGGAACGCGCTGCATCTGTTGTGAACGGGCCCTAAGAAATCTGAGGGAGACAATACGATTTCAGTATTATACACCCTCACTGGAGTGCATATAGACAGGAAGTGGCTGCAAAGAGGTTGCTGGAGATCATCAGCACTGAGCTATAGAAAGGAAGACAAGTATTGTATTGACAGAACAAATGGTGATTGTTTATGACGCACAGAGCGCGCAGCACACGAGAGGTCATCGGGTCCTCCTCTATTACGTTCCGGCGCAGCGTTCCGGCCCTCGGCGCAGCGTTCCGGCCCTGCGTGCGAGGAATCAGGTGTTGCGACATAATGGACGATGACAGCTGCCCTTTATAACGCCAACAGATGAACACGCGGGGGATTGTGGGAGATTCCGCGGGGTTCGGTTACAGGCTTTGACGGTCACTTTTATACCTGTTTGGGGTATTTAAGAACATCTGTCACAAAGTGTGCAAAATGAATTTCTCCGGAAGGTTAAGTCGCCCTGCCCTGGTGACGCCGTCGCTGTGCCGCGGCCCTCGCGCTCTCACATGTCACGCTCTGACATGGGACCTGACAAGCGTCTGACCCGTGACTCGCGCTCTGTTATTGTATCTTCTTCACTCATTCATCACGCGCAGATCCCGGGCCCCCGAATCCCCCGTTCCCACGGATTCAAATACTTCTCTTCGACAGGTTGCGGATTCTTTCGGCCGGCCACAGTCGGAAAAACGCCGCGCAATAAAAATTCGCCGGCTTCGCGGCAAAAAGGCGCCTCGGAGGGGAAGTCGGGTCTACGGCGACAACCCCAAAAAGCCAACCGGGAATCAATTTGTAGAAGTCGGATTGGGAAGTGAATTCTAATTGGATTAAGAAGACTCCGCCCACTCTTAATCTCAGCTTGCTAATGATAAATGTAAACTGTGGGAATATCTAAGGGGCCAATCGGCATTGACGTATGAGGCTCATTCACATGCGTACGGCATGCATGCCCGTGCAGAGACCCTGGGAGGGCCAGGCATTGCATTAGATTGCAGGTGTTCTACCAAAGTTTGTGTAGTGGGAACTACAACTACAAGGGACATATCGGTATGGAGTGCGACAAGGATAGTACTTACTATGAAAGTTTGTGACTGCGTTAGAATGTGTGACCGGTCACACATTTTAACGTAATCCCGCCCACTTTTTCGGCGGTGGAATATGTGACCGGCAAAAGGTGAAGAATTCCAACGCTTTCTCAGCTGTTCCGGGGCAGATCGGTTCTCCTGCGCACACCATCTGCGATGCCGATCTGCCCCGGGAACAGCTGAGAAAGCGTTGGAATGCTTCACCTTTTGCCGGGTCACATATTCCACCACCGAAAAAGTGGGCGTGATTACATTAAAACGTGTGACCACGTGACCGGTCACACAATCCACCGCCGAAGTACTGTGCGGGATTAGGTTAAAACGTGTGACCACGGGGCCGGTCACACATTCCAACGCAGTCACAAACTTTGATAGAACACAGGCAACTGCATGTACCTCCCCATGGGAGGACACAGCTGCACGTGGCTACCCAGCGACCTGAACATGCACATCCTTCCAGGGTCTGGGTGCCCGCACGTGGACGCACACTGTCTGCATCCAAGTGCGGGCGGCCAGAACTGTACGCATGTGCAGGTTCGGGCTGGCGTGTAGCCATTTTCTCCCATAGGAAGGTATGCGACTGCACGCAATTACATGCAGCACCTGTCCCTGCCACGAGCATGCATGCCGTATGGATGCGCATGTGAATGAGCCCTTAATGCGTCATGAAGCGCTGCAGCGTGTTGCATTTTTCATGGGCAGTTAATGCAATTCAGTGTGGGAGGAGGTGCACCTGCGCTATGTTTTGCGATGCGTCATAACATAGAGGGTATTCGCCTCAGTGCGTCGCAGTGATGCGACGCCAAATGGCGGCAAGCCGCGTTCACTTTGCCTGCCCATCAAGATGGCGGTTGTACCTCCCTGTGCCAATGCCGGTGTGCTCGGAGGATGATCCCCAGCGACGCAGGTTACTGCGAGGGATCCATTAATAATAACTAAGCGATGTTTTCCTCTAAATGCTTCCAGCTGTGTCAACGCACAACGCGGAAACCATCAATCACAGCGACGGGACGGGAACACGCGGCGACCTCTGGACAACTCTCTGGTTTTGGGTGAACGCGATGGACTCTCTTCCACCTGACGCTGTAACATTGTAACGCGGCCGGAGGCAACTTACACCTTGTCATCGTTGCTGAGGAATCGTTTTCCTTCTCATCCATTGAGGGGGACGCAGGAAGTCACGCGCTCCTATAGGCGGCAGTATAACCCGGCGGTGTTCCTGTGTCCCTCAACAAAGAAAATGGTATAGCTTGAAGTTTTGCTGACACACAATGCGATCCCTGACAACGCGCCAAAAAATATGTGATGACCAGATCTGCGTCAGTTTCTGCACATGCAGTGCAGTGTGTTTTGCCACGTTTTTGCCTAAAGTGGGCTTTCAGCGCGTTCCAGGGCGTTTGCATGCGTTTTTGATGCGTTTGCATGCGTTCTTGTGCGTTCCAGACCAGAAAAAAATAGGGCATGCTGCAGTTTTTCCACATGCTCTTGAACTGAACTCTGTGGTGTGAACAAGCCCTCAGTCTCCCCTCCCCCAGTGATCAGTCTGCTGCCGGCAGGAGGAAGCATTTCCTCAGTCTCCCCTCCCCCAGTGATCAGTCTGCTGCCGGCAGGAGGAAGCATTTCCTCAGTCTCCCCTCCCCCAGTGATCAGTCTGCTGCCGGCAGGAGGAAGCATTTCCTCAGTCTCCCCTCCCCCAGTGATCAGTCTGCTGCCGGCAGGAGGAAGCATTTCCTCAGTCTCCCCTCCCCCAGTGATCAGTCTGCTGCCGGCAGGAGGAAGCATTTCCTCAGTCTCCCCTCCCCCAGTGATCAGTCTGCTGCCGGCAGGAGGAAGCATTTCCTCAGTCTCCCCTCCCCCAGTGATCAGTCTGCTGCCGGCAGGAGGAAGCATTTCCTCAGTCTCCCCTCCCCCAGTGATCAGTCTGCTGCCGGCAGGAGGAAGCATTTCCGTAGTCTCCCCTCCCCCCAGTGATCAGTCTGCAACGTTGTAACTTTGTATCCAGTCACAAGGCGAGAGGCTGCAGCAGGGGGCTGATCTGTGCCAGACATGTGTGAACACAGCCAAGAACTGCACAGGACCAGGATTGACGTGACCGTGTCATCTCGCGTCTGGTGACCGGTATCGCCAAAAGTGAAAGAAAATATCAAATTTTGGGTTGTCACCAGAAATCGGAATAGCTGGGAAATCTTTAAATGGGGACTTTGGGATTTCCTGTCACTTCCTGTCGTGGCTATGAGATAGGAAGTTTAAGGGAAATCTCCCCAGCGGGACACAGATGGCAGAAAATAAAATCTGACGGGTCTATTACTGGAAGAAAGAACAAATTGTCTTCAGTTCCCCGTTAGTGTCGCGTTGGACGTCTAGAAGTTACTTTGTAATATTCTTTTTGGAGCGGAAGTCTCGCCGAGGATCGGCTCGCACCTTGGCGACACCTCAAATCGTGCACGGATCGCCG
>NW_017307783.1:151880-154831 GCF_000935625.1 Nanorana parkeri
GCGGGCGCCGTTATTTTCTGCGACTGCCACCAAGCCAGTGTTCCCCCCATTGAAATCAACGGGACCGCGCGGCAATCGCTGCCCGCAGTGTGCAGGGACCGCGCAAATCTCGGGGACGCGCCATCCCAGATCGTGGCGGTCTGCGCCGGGCCTGAAACTTCCAAAACTTGCAGAACTTTTATTTTTCTTTAATAAGATAACTTTGGTGATAAAACATATTTTTGTCCATCGATTCGCCGATTTCGCAAAGCGCGCGAAAGATCCACCGACGCAAAAAAAAAAAAACCTTTTACAATCCGAGCAAATTCCGGTGTCACTTACTACAAAAACAAGAGCGCGGCCTGTGAACGGCGAGCATGACGGTGTACGGTAAATCGCCCTGCCGGCCTCGCCGCTTTCACCGCCCCCCCTCCCCCACAGCCAACTTCATTGCCTTTAACCCTTCGGCGGCGGGCAGGAATTGGGGCAGTCAGAGTGTTTCCTGTAGGAAGCGGACTTGCGGGAGAACGTCTGGGCAGATAACAGGCGGTGAGAGCGGCGGAGGGAGCGATCTTTGTTACTATCGGGGGGCCGCGTCCATTCCTCGACGGGCCCGCGCCATTGTTCGCAGGAACTTTCGCTGTAATTAGGCTTTTCCTTCCCAAAGCTTAATGTCGGGTCTACGCTGAAAGGACCGGCGGCCGAACAATGGCCATTGTCACCGGAGTCCCTAACAAGGGGAAGAAAACGTTGCTGCTTGTTGATAGATAATCATACAATCTTCTTTAGGCTGGACATACACCTTACAATCTTTTAGTTTTGGTTGTAGGTTTACTTTATTTAAAGCTGAACCCCAAGAAGATATAAAAGACACATTTTAAAGCAGCTCTGCACCCCCTTAAATGTGTTTTTGTAATACAAGCAGTGTGAGTACCTGAATGCGACCTGGTATCAGCTTCTTACACCCCCCTGTACAGCAGAGCTCAGGCTGGGAGAGCAGGAAGCAACACAAGGAGCAAATCAAACATGATGCTTCTCCATCGCTGTCCAATCACAAGCTGGGGGAGGGTCCATGACAGCCTGGCCTCAGAGGAAGTGGGTGGAAAGATGCAAGAGGACATCTAGTGGCAGAAAGCAAATACTGCAGGGAGAACTCTATTTCATTTTTGAATAGAAAGTTTTCTGATTGAAGTTTTGCTTTAATTCGTTAATTGATTGATACTTTATTTTTAAAAAAGATGCAATTAACATCAGTGACGTCACCAGGGGGGTGCGGCCCGCACCCGGGTGACACCATTGGAGGGAGCCCAAGGATGGTTTTGTACTGATAAAAGATGGAGCTTCTCTGAGAAATGATCCTGTTGCTGTATATTGTGATGTGTCAGGAACTTATTCTGGCAGATTTGTAATGTTACTGACAGGTCCACTTTAATCCCGAATAAAGCAGCCATGTAGCACACAGGACGCACATGGAAGCAAGCACAGACGGCAGTGAAGGGATGTGGCTGTGAATCTGCTGGAACACATTTTTTTCCACCCTAATAGACCCTCCGGCTGGCACAACACAGACGTGGGCGCCCCTTCCCGCAGGGGGACGCGGCATGGACACCGTTCCCGGATGCAGCATATTCACGCTCTCTGCTCTCCGTCTTCTCTCCTCTCCCCCCTCCTCCCTCTCACCCCTTCCCTCTCCACCCCCTTCTCTCTCTCTCCCCTCTTCACTCTTCTCTCTCCCCCTTCCCTCTCTTTTCTCTCTCCCCCTTCTCACTCTCTCCCCTCTCTCTCCCTTTCCCTCCCTCCCTCTCCTCTCTTTCTCCCCCTCTTCTCTCTTCCCCCCTTCTCTCTCCCCCTAAAATAATTGCTTTTATTTTGATTCATATTTCCTGTCTGGAAAAAGTCTGCAGTTTTGGGCGGAGGGCCGGGATTGGACCATCAGCGAGCCGAGCGGCCGGCTGCACCTCTGTGGTCACTTTTCATGTTCGGTGCAGGAAATGAGAACTTTCCATGTAGGTGGAGGTCAGTGTCATCGTCCCCCTTCCCCCTCCCACTTCTGTACTTCACCCCAAAATCATCCTCCGGGGAGACGCTGCGCATCCAGAGCAGATTCCGGGCCGGATATGAAGACCGGGGACAGATAATTTATTAGGGTATAAAGGGAACGCGATGTGTCTGCGGATTATAAAGAGCTCCGTGAAGGACTATTTGTATGAATTACGGCGGCGTAACGCCATCATTGCGCAGACAAACTCCATCCCGCCGGGGCCCATCGATAAAAGTCAGGCAGGGGGAAGCTGAGGATTCAACTCGACATTTTACCCCCAACTCCAGCAACTGTTTTATTTCTTTAGTTTTAAATAAAGTGGAGAAGAGTTACAGGTTATGTCAGGTTTGTATTTTTATCTGTGACCTTAATTAGGAAATTATCTCTCACTTCCTGTCTGGTGACACCCACACCAGATACAAGGGGTGCAGAAAACACCAGAGCAGGGATAAGCAATAACTGTCAGAAGTTCTGGCCATTCCTCTACTTAAAGGAGAACTACGGGGTCGGGGCTTTTCCCCATAGTTCTCCTAGGGGCCAAGGGAGGACACAAACTAGCGTCCTCCCGTCACCCTAAGCTCAGTATATAGGGAGCTGCAGCTCGCGGTATACCGAGACGCCGCAGCGGATCCCGACATCGATGTCGAGATCCGCCCACCTGCGTGACCATAGTTCTCCTTTAAAATGCACTTTTGTTTTTACCTGTGTCACAACTGGAGAGGTTTTCTATCACTTCCTGTCCTGACAGGAAGTGAGGGGCAATCTGCCTGGTAGGGCCAGGAATGGAGAATGCCCAGCCCGCAGCTGATTGAGTGGCAGTGGCCATGGCACTTCCTTGTTTTGGGGAGCGTAGGTGCAATCTGAGTCCAGTCCAAACTTGAGCTCATCCCTATTATCTGCTCCAGAAACTGAACCCCACCCCCCCATAATT
>NW_017307783.1:156097-161973 GCF_000935625.1 Nanorana parkeri
GTCATATCCTCCGCATGATCCTCAGCCAAGAATATCCATGAACATATTCATATTATTTTACAACAAAAGCAAGGAAAATACACAGAAAATCTTATCAAGTATGTAACTAAAAATAGCTGCACTCCATACATACGGGAAACGGCTCACCTGCCAAATGATTTGTAACTCTGCTCAGTCAGTCTTGAGGTTCACACACGTCTGTCACCCAGCACAGCCAGGAAGATTCCTCTACCACTTCCTGTTTCAGATTCATTACTTCCTGAGTATCCTCCCTGGAAAGTGGACAGAGCAGATACATTTGATTCATTGATCAGTGTACAGAGAGGTGACACAGGAAGCTGCATTTCTGAAACAGGAAGTGCTCATGTCACCAGTCTGGCTGCGCGGTGCGGCAGAGCTGTGTCGGTCACAAGGCTCTGCGACCTCGGCGCTTATTCGTGTAATGTAACTGAGAAAATGGTTCAGTCAGTTTACTGGCTCTGAGTAAAGTAAAATCCCCTCCAAAGGACACCGAGGAAGTCACTGAAAGCGGAAGCACACGAGAGGAGCGCCGAGGTGGAAGGATGGAAGAGGCCAAAATGATTTGTTGGGTTATTAGCAACTGTATATAAAACGATCGACGCGTTTCAGGGGGCAGAAACTCCCCCCCGAGTCAAAAAGTTATTAAGATTATTGTTGTTGTTAATAATAAAAGACGGATTATTACAATGATGACAAATAGATAATAAATGGAATTGATAAATATAAACAATGAGCTCGTATTGAACTCAGTGTAACATTTCAGGTGCAATAAATACTGAACATTCCAAATCTCCAACTACAATCAGGCAAGTCCTGTGATTCATGGGTCATGTGACTTTTATTGCCGACGTCTCTAGAACAACATTGTAACTAAATCCGCTTCAGCTAATTTGTAACTAAATATATTCCAGCCAAACCGATACATTGTCTGCTGCGAGCGCTGCAATACGGAACACATCGTGTTGAGGTGAGGCCGACTCATTCCTATTTGCTGCTCCATTAAGCCTTATGTAGGAGAGTTTGATTATGTGAAAAAGAGAGGACCGGAAATAAAGAACAGAACCACAATCACTAGGCTGACTGAACTGAATTGAAAATCATGTCATGTAAAATGACTTTCAGCTGTGAAATTCGCTGCTTGCCTTTCATTTTTGTTTTGGACTATTTATATAAATAATGGAATCTGCAGAGTGAGGCTACAGTGGTGCAGTGGTTAGTACTTCTGCCTTTGGGCATCAGCAGTCCCTGGTTTGAATCCCAGCCAGGACATTATCTGCATGGAGTTTGCATGTTCTGCCTGGGTCTCCTCCTCCTGACTCCTCCCCTACTCTGCTCTCTATCCTGATTTGCTAGTCACAGGGGGCTGAATGGGGTGGTGCCAGAGGAGAGCTCAGACCCCTGTGACCCAGCTGACAGCTGACTTGTCCCCCGCACCACCCGCTCGGCCTCCTGTGACCCGGCTGACTCCTCCCCTACTCTTCTTCCTGATTTGCTAGTCACAGGGGGCTGAATGGGGTGGTGCCAGAGGAGAGCTCAGACCCCTGTGACACCGCCGCTGACAGCGCTCTCCTCTCCGCTCGGCCTCCTGAAAGTTTCTCTCCATCCCGTTGGAAGCTGCTGAGGGGAAATAAGCGATGCAACGCATTTTGCCCAAAGTACCATTTTCGGGCTAAAATTGTCGGCGGGCGAAAATTTCGGTGCACCCCTAATATACACCGAGTGGCCGGATTATTATAAATAGGAAGCGGGTTGGTTACCACGACAGTAGAAGTGATTTGTTTCTGAAGATTCGGGGAAACAACGCGATGTAACAGCCTTTGAACGCGGGATGATTGTTGGCGCTCGGAGCCATGGAGCGAGTATCAGCAAAACAGCAGAATTCGTTACATGTTCAGGAGCGGCTCATTGTTAAAGTGTTTAAAGACCGGACTGTCAGCCGAAATTCCATGACAAGCTCAGTTTGAACTGGTCAGGTTTGTTCCACGTTTACTTAAAGGGACAGCTCGCCCTCTTTTCGTCTGTTCTTCCAGCTCCCCATCCCCCCCCCCCCCCCCCCCCCCCCGGTGAGATGCCTCAAACACATTCTACCCCTTGATGTGGCTCAGACCTGGAAATATCAAATAAATAGGCCATTGATAGGCAGCAAAAGGTTGGTCTTCTTAAAGCAGACCCTCTCCCCCCCCCCCCCCCCCCCCCCCCCCCCACTGTCCCTGGTAAGGAGACCTTGAGATGTCATAGTTCGGCAGACTCACCCTGGCTGCGTAGCGCGGCGCCGTTCCTCGGCCAAGTAAACGTCAGGCAGATTTAGTGCTTGTGAGAAGTCTCAGGCTGCTAATGCCGAGCGACACCTCAAAGTCACATTTATTCCCTGGAAGCGTCGAGTAATTTACACCGCGCCGAACGCCCCCAGAATGTTCCTACGCTCGTCATGAGGGCGATTTAAAGCGCGACTCCGCCCAGGGAGGAGAGCGCTATGAACGCGGATTGAAGGACGTTCTTTGTTGGCTTTCATTTCCCCAGCCTGGAAAAAACGAATCCTGATTTTTCAGTCGGGATTCTGTCTTCCGTCTTGAAATAAATGACAGGGCGATGTTTCTTTAAATCCTATGAACCACGTGATCACACTTAAGGGTCATGTCACATGACCAATCCTGGTGCTGATGAGTTTTTGAGATTGTTAATAAATCAATTACCTTTAATGAAGGTCGTCCATCATTCGCCAGAACTAGCGAGATGTCGCTCCTCCGGGGAGGGGGGGGGGCGGGGGGCGGGAATTCAGCGGTATTGTGAACTAGTGACACTACAAGAAGCCCTACTGAAAGAGACGGCAGGACTGCGGCATTTCCAGACCATCAGTGGTGAGAAAAGGTAGCCTCACCCTGCGAGTCTCAGAAGCCGGGCCGAGGTAAGTATTTTTTCTTAAAGCTCAACTCGAGGACAAGCAAAGATTGTCCTCATACAAGAGTCCTCCATTAAAGACCGGTCACTAATGCTCTCCCTCTTGTGCAGGGTGACTGGTCTTGTCTCCGCCCCCTCCTGTAATAAAGACCGCTCACTGCTGCTCTCTCTGGTGAAGCCTGCTCGGCCCCTCCCACAGCTCTGCTCTTTGTACAGGCTATATGCAGCACAGTGAGGATGTCACAGCTAATTTTATCATATCCGGATCCAGGGGCGTAACTACAGACCATGGAGGCCCCATAGCAAATTTTGAATAGGGCCCCGTGGCAAACTCTTTAAAATCTAAATCAAGGACAGGTAACAGGAGAGCCGTCTGCAGAGTCTCTTCCTGTACATCCCGATATCAACTCTTCTTGATTGCAAATGCCATAAAATGTACGGGGTCAGCAGCAACTTCAGCAATCCTTCATGGGGGCCCCCTTCCACCCCCAGGCCCCATAGCAGCCGCAGGGGATGCTATGGCTATTGTTACGCCCCCTGTCCGGATCTTCAAAGGTGTTTAGTGCCCACAACATCAATTTCGATCCTTTGTGGCTGTAGAGGAATGTATATGAAAGTCTTTGTGTCCCGAGATCAGCTTTATTTTTAAAACACCTTTACAGGTGACCTGATTTTGGAGGGCGGAGGAGGGGCCTATAATCGAGCAGACTTTCCTCTTTTTATGAACTCCAGGATTCTCGGTGGATTGCAGCTAAAGTAGGGATCAGCATAATTGAAATTGTGGTGAAAATCTGAATATTTCGGTAAATTTTCTCCATTTAGGTGATATATAAATAATAATAACAATGAAATACATTTTGTTACAATCACTGCGCTGATACTTATAACATATTATGATTTATTGGGTTTTGTAGCCGGGGGCCGCACTGACACCGAGACGCTTCCTCGCAGCTGAGTGCAGTTTCTGGTTCTAAATGATGGAACGAGGAGAGACTAGTGTTATAGAGAATTGAATTGTGTGCAATGTCTGGTTTATATGCCAAATGCACAGGAACCGGACGCAACAGAACCTTTACATTTTATACTTTCTTTGCTTGGATCCCGAAACAAAAAGCCGAAAATCCGGAATATTTCCCACGTAAGTTCATGTTTCCCAAATAGGATTACAGGTAATGTGAAGTAGCTCTGCTCAGTGAACATGTATACGAAATACACATGGAGTTTGTCAGCAATGTCACCGATCGCTCTGAGAGCTCCTTCTCACACAATGCCAAGCCGCCCCAGCGCTCCTACGCCTGAACTTTTCCAAGATATTCACAGCGAGGGACTTTTAACAGTCGTTGTTGGCGCGCTTCGAGCTGCTTTTTTTGGTGGTCCCGCCATTTCCCAGCAGCAAGTTCTGAAATCATATGACCGAAGCCAAAGAACCCAGAAGATTGTGTGTTCTTCCCATACAGGACTGCTATTCTACCCCGCACCCGCACAGCGGGGGAGGCACAGTTACCCCGGGGGCCGAGAATATCTGCACCACCCAATATGACAAAACATGAGATGGAGATAAGAAAGAAAAACATCTGGACTAGGAAAAGACAAAGAGAGAGAGAGAGAGAGAGATAGATAGATCGGTAGTTATTAATGAGGAAATCCTATCTATCTATCTTTTTGTCCTTTTTTTCTTACCCTTCCTTTCAAGATAATATATAATAAAAGAAGAAACAAATTGGGGGCTGTAGATGCATTTTAAGTTGGGGTCTAGAGTCAGATATAGTCTGGGGTCTTTTGATAGTTTGGGGTCTATTTATAAACAATACTGAGAGCTGTTCACCCTGCGAATGTCTGTAAATGTTAATTCTTTGCAGATAGTGGCTAAAACGAGCATCAGATGTAATGTAATGTAATACCTCATTATGGCCACTAGATGGCGCTGAGGAGCATACACGAGAAGTATTTATTTCCTATACTCCTCGTCTCCATCTAGTGGCCATTGTGTGGTATTGCATTACATTGGACCTTAAAGGAGAACTATGGGGTCAGTGCTTTTCCTCATACCCTTAGGGTAACAGGAGGACATAAACTAGCGTCCTCCCGTCACCCAAAGCTCAGTATATCGCAAGCTACAGCTCGCAGTATTTCTGAGAGCGCCGCAGCCAGGACGGGTCCCGGCATTAGTGTCGAGATCCACCCAGCTGCGTGAGTGACAGCTGGCTCTGCCTATCTAGAGGCAGAGCCAGCTGTACTCTCCCCGTCCGTTCCGCCAGTCAGCGCTGGAGGATCGGAGTGAGGAGGGGGGGGGAATCCCTGCAGGGAGCCGTGACTGAGAGTCACCGCTCTCTGCAGGGACATGATCGAGAAGTGAGCGAGCGCCGGTATGTGCTCCCTTACTTCCCGATCTATTGAGCCGACATGTGACAGTTTCATTGTCACAGGTCGGCTCGGACTATGAGGATGAGTGAAAATCACCCCTCCCCCCCTCATAGTTCTCCTTTAAAAGAAAATGTAATGACGCTATTCACACAGAGTGAACGTTCACAGAGATTCACCCCTGAACACCCCGGAGTCCCTCGTGTGGCTGCTGTTTCTGGAGGATTGATGCTCAGACAGAGCAGTTGAATGGCTGTGTCTGCCTAGAGCCCATTCACCCATTTTCCATTGGCAAAGACCATGTGACCAGCGCCATGTTATCAGTCAGGGAAATAAATGATTTTAGTTATTCATCACTGAGCTCATCAGTTTAGATTTAGACCCCCCCTCCCCCCCACCTACGATGAAGTGTTCCCTCTGTGTGTATGAAAAGTCTTGCTGGGCTATGGGGGGGCAGGGGGGGAGTTCTCTGTTATTTTATGAAAGAAGAGAGATTTTCCTTCTGGACGGTGAAGTTCTCTTCTATGTGCCACACAGAACTTGTGCCAATTCCGGGAGAAAAATGGATTCATTGTTGCTCGGCATGTTCCAGCCGT
>NW_017307783.1:162043-166617 GCF_000935625.1 Nanorana parkeri
GGGATCGGAATCTCATGTCCCTCACGTTCCATCATAAACTTCACTTCGGGGTAAAACTGTCCAGATCACCTTCCGACTTTTATAAAGCCACCGGCGGCGCGGATTGCTGGAGACCGCAGCCAAAAACCTGCGCTGAAACCGTACGCCGCACGGCGCAGGGCAGGACTCCAAGCGCGAGGAGAGGTCGCCGCTGGACTGAATTCACCTTCTTTTTTTTACATAATTGCTTTTCATGTTCAATTTTCTATTTAAAACTGAACCCAGAAAGAGAACAAGTAATGAGTCATGTGACCCCCCTCCCGGTATTTTACCTCTCACAGAGATCACAGGGCTCCCCCAGACACTACCTTCATCTGCTATTCTCTCCAGAAGGACAGCACCATCTTTCTTCATCATCCATCTACTTCCTGGACTGAGAATGTGACTAAGGAAATGCCTCCTCCTGGTTGCAGCAGACTGATCACTGGGGGGAGGGGAGACTGAGGATATGCTTCCTCCTGGTTGCAGCAGACTGATCACTGGGGGGAGGGGAGACTGAGGAAATGCTTCCTATAGCCTGCAGCAGACTGATGACATCATCTCAGCACAGACAAAGTCACTGACTGGAGCTCAAGGTAAAAGCTCTTTAATGGTAAAAGTTTTAGCAGAAATACACAAAACATACAAAGATTTACGTAAGAATACACATTCCTCCTATATCCAGAATATTTCTCCAGCACGGAGATCAGATTTAAGTATATTTGAAGCACAAACGTTTTATTTCAGTTTTGGATGGAGTAGAGACGAGTTAATACCGCCGTCAGTTTATTATTTGCAGTTTGTGTCCCATTGGAGAGATTTGCCTTCATTTCCTGTCTTGTAGATGCAACAGGAAGTCAGAGGACATCTCTCCCTCTTAGACACTTGTCGTTGGAACGGGTGTCCCCATTGGAGGATTCACCTTCTATTCTTATTCTGGTTACAAATGAAAAAGTTTTGATTTCCTTTCAGTAACAGTGGTCACCAAGACAAAGGGGGGGGGGGTCTACCCAAAGGGGACAAGGACAACAATGACAGAGGTTCTATCCGCTCACCAGCCATCCAACATGCTACAAAAATAAGCTTTGGGATTAGATAACTTTAAGCTCATGGGGCGGGAATGTAAAAAGTCTCTTCAGAGGAATATTTCTGTTGCCCCTCACAACCAATCAGCTTCAGACATTCAACCAATCAGCTTCAGACATTCAACCAATCAGCTTCAGACATTCACCGAATCAGGTTTAGTCTAGGTTCACCCAGGAGCTGGTGAGCGGTTGTCGCGCGGTTCTCAATGCCTAGAGATGTCTATGGGACCCAAACCGCGCAAAACAACCGGCCGAAAATAGCTCCCGCACCTTTTTCGCGCGACAGGCGATTTCGCCTGCGCAAAACAAAGCGCAAAGGCGTGAGCAGCCTCCATGGACTTCAATGCGAATCTGTGTTTTGAGCGATATCGCACGACTCAATCCGCGCGATAAATCGCCCAGGTGTGAACCTAGCCTCAGACACAGTGGAGTAACAATCACCATAGCGACCCAGGCGGTCATCTCACTGATGCCTTCTGGTGGCCATCTTGGTGATGGACGCCGGCAGAGAGAGGAGGGGACAGTCACCCGGAGGGATGAGGTATGCCGCCGGGTCCCCTCCTCTCTCCTGACACTGCCGGGCTCTCGGTCCATGACCAAGTGCCCGACATGACTGTGAATCATTTGGGTGTCACCCCTCCAATGGTGTCACCCGGGTGGAGGCCGCACCCGCGGCACCTCCCTTGGAACGCCACTGAGCCCAAATATACCCCCCTCAGCCCCCCCAAAACCCACACGGGGGGAAAAGTGTCACAATGAAATCGGCCCACGCTCCCTCTTCTCTTCTTTACCCATTGACTCGTATTCTCCTACTATGAGTGTTGCCCCCCCCCATTGTAGGTAATGGGTGGGGGGGGGAGGGGTGAATTGTTTTTATTAATGACCTGGCTCTTAATTGTTCAAATCAAATCCCGGCCAGAGCAGATGAATTTCGGGGAAATGTGGAGCTGCCCGGCGCTCTCCTCGAAGGAAGCCGGGGTCACCGTTCCTCCAGCCATCAGTCTGCAGAGGAGGAAGTCATATACAGGATGAGCGATGGGGCCTGGACAGGACCTCTCCAGCGGCTCAGAAGGTTCAATCCGCAGAGGAAATTCTGTCCAGACAGAAGAAGAGCAGCGATAAGTGCCACAGGAAGAGGAAACACTCGACGGGGGCCAAAATTCTGACGGCGGTTTCCTCCCAGCGAGCCTGTGGGGGGCCCCAACAAGACGGCACAGGGCCACCGACTTGCACGGGCACCCCAGGGCCTTCTGAATATGAATTATGAACGGCGGAGTGACCCCGTGAGATGGTACCACGCTGCAGGCGCATCCAGAGCTGTCCCGGGGACATCGCTCAGCCAAGAACAAAGCGGTGTCCAGCAGGAAGCCGAGGAAGCTCTCGTCTCCTTTGCGGGAGATAAGAGAAGTCCTGGAATCATTCAGGAAACAAACCATCAGAGATTGAGCAATAGTGTCCCCGACTCCCCATCACAGGGGTTCCCGCAGCTCCCCACCCTGCGTGTCTCTCCTCAATACTCATTATTGTAGCTGCTCATATGTGTTGGAAAATAGGTGCCAACCTACACCTGCCTTGTCACTACAATCCCAGAGACGGCCCCACCAGACCCTTTAGACTCATCCCGAGGGCCCATTCACACTTACAGGTCTATCTATAAACAATTCACAGAGCCATTCACCCTGCGAATCTCTGCGAACCTTCGTTCTGTGCAAATAGAGGCAAAAACGCGCATACTGTGTATATTATCTTTACAGAGCCAATTCATTGCAATACCACAACATGGCCACTAGATGGAGCTGAGGAACATAGAAAATACTAGGCCCCTCGGCTCCATCTAGAGGCCATAGTGCAGTATTACATTACATTACATTTCACTTGAAAAGAATATATACTAAGAATTAGAGATGCACCGACACCGGTATTTTGGTACCGAGTACGAATACCGATAATTTTTTTCCGGTACTCGCCGACACCCTGCTTCCCGATTAACAATCAAGTCTTCCCGTAATGACTCGCCACCCTGCTTCCCGATTAACAATCAAGTCTGTCCCCTCTTACCTTGTCCAGCCTGTCTCACCCCTGGGGGCCTCTCCAGCCAGAACGCGGCCTTCCTCCGGTACCCAGCCGGAGTCGCCTGGCCGGCCAATCAGGAAGCCGGGCGCCGTGTAATGACGCGACAGCCTGCTTTCTGATTGGCCTGGGAGGCCGGCTCCGTGCTCCCTCGTCATGAGATGACGAGGGAGCCTGAAGCCAGCTTCCCGGCCAATCAGAATGCCGGGCAACGCGTCATTACACGCCGCCCGGCTTCCTGAAGGGGGCTTTATATCAATGGCCATGGGAAAAGAGGGGGGGGGGCTTTATATCAATGGCCATGGTTTTAGAACGGGATACTGAGTCCCTTGCTGGTAATAACTGCTGAGATAACACATCAGCCGCATGGGGAGTGCATTGTTTTCAGCAAGTTGGCCAACTCACAGGGCCGTCTTTAACGCAGGGCAAAGAGGGCACTTGCCCCGGGCCCAATAAAGGTTGTGGGGGCCCCAAGCATCTGCCCCTTGAGCCCGCATAGAATAATACGTCATGGCAGCGGCCGCATACGGCAATGCCATAACGTATTGTCCTATGCGATCTGCACCATCGCATCCTAAAGGTAGCTCCTCCCCCGGCCCCCGCCCGCACAGCGTGACATGTCACGGGCTCCCCTGGAGGACGTGAGGCTGTGCGGATGGGTGCCTCACTCATGTCCAGGACATCCGGAAAGAGGCAGACTGGCACGAGGCGAGGACTGAGGCAGGTAGGTGAGAAAATAAAAAAGGAGAAATATAAAAGGAGATATACAATTTGTATACTGTATCTCCCTGAACAGCTCCCTCCATTTCTGTTCTGTCCTTCATATATGTGATAACATGATAGTAGAAAGCCCTAATTAGACATAATTACCATGATTAGATAATCAGACTTAACAGAGACATGATTGTTGGTAATTTGACATGATACAGCGTTATTGAAGGTTTAACAGAGGAGGAGCCTTGTTTTCTCTCAACGTTTTGCGATCCAGCGACGATAGCGCGACCTTCGCCGTCGGGCTGCATTAAAAAATAGAAAAATCACGCGACACCCGCGGGAAAACGGGTCCTGCTGGAGCGACGGGCGACATGGAGCTGTACATTAGAACAGCTCCATTGAATAACATTGGCCGGCGACTTCTCGCGATAGCGCGTGGCAAAAATGCGCGGCGATCCGCTCAGTGTGAATGGGGCCTAAATGGGGGGTCTTACAGTCACAGACATGACCCCCCAAGAGGCAGAGGGATGGTGCGATTTGTAGTTTCCCCCACAGCTGGAGGACCCAGGGTTGCCTGCCGATGCTCTGTGAACTTTTATGAGAATTCATAACAAACGACTTCACTTTCATCTTCTATCCCCCCTTTCGGCGCATTGCGGAACGCGGGATAACCTGGCGCACAGGAGG
>NW_017307783.1:166696-167016 GCF_000935625.1 Nanorana parkeri
GACCTCGCTTTTATTTCCATCGCCGCGCCTATTCTTCACGTGGCTTATTTAGGGTTTGATCCAAAGTAATGCCGGTTATAAATATATATATACTGGTTCAGTCCACAGATAACAATAGAATTCTATATAGCTCTGACATATACCGCAGCGCTGTACAGAGAACGCTGAGACAGTCACATCAGTCTCTGTACAGAGGAGCTTACACTCTAATGTCCCCTCCCCCACAGTCACATTGGTCTCTGTACAGAGGAGCTTACACTCTAATGTCCCCTCCCCCACAGTCACATCAGTCTCTGTACAGAGGAGCTTACACTCTAATG
>NW_017307783.1:168839-170988 GCF_000935625.1 Nanorana parkeri
CCCCCTCCCCCTGGAACCAGGTGGGTGTTTTAACAGCTTTTTAAAATCCCCCAAAACCTCTTAGCTGCGCATAGTTTTCGGGGTCACTTGACGTGGGATGAGCCGGGCAGTTTCGGTCACCTGGCTGGGATCAGGAGGAGGCCATTGTGTGTCTGCGGCGGAGTCGCTCGCCCCTTCGAGGGGTCACTTCATTCCTAAAGCCCCTTCACCGGGCCCTGCCAGTGAGGAGAGTGCGTGTCAATCACTGAGGACTCCGCGCTGAGCACAATAAAGTATTCCATCCCATTCTATGTGTGATTCCGGGCCGGCTGCAGAGCATGAAACGTGCCACTACCAGAGCTACAGAGACTCTGAACATAGGATAGGTGTCACTCACTGCTGCTCTCTGCCTCGCTCTCTCACACCTGCTGTATGTTAATCACATTTTTCAAACCTGCAGCTCTCATTAAAATAATCCCGGGTGATCCTGCCACGACGGTCCTTGTTCAGGCACTTCCTGTTACAGGGTGACAACACCCTGCCTCCCAATTAAGCTCCCATGTTATCACTCTGTCATATGGGCTTCTGATGGAGCAGGGGCGTCCCGAGGCCGGGTGTCACCCGGAGTGGAGACCGGGTGACACCCCACCCTGACGTCATCACGCATGCGTGTGACGCCACCACGCGCGTGCGCAATGACGTCATCACACACGCGCGAAGCCGCCGGCTCCCCTCCTCTCCCCTGACACTTTCGGGCTCTCGGACCCGAGTGCCCAACATTTTAGAGGGAGGTGACACCAAAACGACCGTCAGTCATTTTGGTGCCACCCCTCCAATGGTGTCACCCGGGTGCGGGCCGCACCCCCCCCCCTTTGTGACGCCGCTGTGATGGTGACCGCAAGGGGCCGTTTTCGCCCACACATTACACAGACACGGTCCACTGTTGTCACCATCAGGAAACCCGCCCTGAGAAATGTCATGTGGCCATCAATGGAGTGCATGTAGACAGGAAGTGGCTGCGAAGAAGCTGCGGGAGATCAGCAGCATCAAGGGAGGAAAGAAAGGTAAAAAACAAGTATTTTTTATGATACACGGGGAACGTATACAGAATTTCTTTCTTGCTTTAGCACAGCTGCAGTGTTTGAATGTCCTTGGTGGCCGGAGTTACTTTGTAGATGAGGAATATCTGTCCGCGTTTCGCATTGGACCGGACGGGGGGGTCGTTTTATTACAGGAAGCGGCATCTCCATTCAGCTTCCGTCATGTATTTATTTACGCCTTCCAGGACTCGATATTGAAAACGGAAGAAGCTTCTTCGGATGATCTCGGCGGGAAGTCCCCCCCGGGGGGCAGAAATGATGATTGCGGAATGTGCCGCCGTGCCGAAGTTCATCCGCAGTGTCTGCGGGAATTCCTGAGAACCTGCGTTTCAGATGCAGCGATAGGCGGCGTCTTCCCGCGTTACCTGCTCCGGATCCCAGAGACGGCAGATGTTGGCCGGAGGGGCCGCGGGCGGGTTGGAGAGCTCCGGGAGGTCGTTCCTCCGCTGAGGCTCCTCCCCGTGACATAGATCGTGGTCAGGAGATGGCGACGCCCCCGCCGGTCAGGTGACGTTACCGTTTTGTATCAAAGTTCAAAGGAAACCTTGTTGTTTCTTTTCTAGATAAACAAATAAAATCTGCAACACGGAAGTCATGTTATCAACGGGAGACATTGTATATATACGGGGTAGAGGGTAGATAGGGCCAAATGTTGGGGACACCTGAATATCACACCTGTATGAGCTTGTTGGACCTCCCATTCCAAACCCAACCATGGCCATTGATATGGAGTTGGACCTCCATGGCCCATAATTCCGAGCAGAATTCACCATGGCCATTTATATGAAGTTGGATCCCCATGATCAATAATAATATGGAGTTGGATCCCCCCCATGGCCATTTATATGGAATTGGATCCCCCCATAGACATTACTATGGAGTTGGATCCCCCCCATGGCCATTTATATGGAATTGGATCCCCCCATAGACATTACTATGGAGTTGGATCCCCATGGCCAATAATATGGAGCTGGATCCCCATGGTCAATAATAATATGGAGTTGGATCCCCCCATGGACATTACTATGAAGTTGGATCCCCATGGTCAATAATAATATGGAGTTGCATCC
>NW_017307783.1:172014-173652 GCF_000935625.1 Nanorana parkeri
TCATCTAATCGGCGCCTGCCCGCGGCCATCTTGGTGGTGGACGCCGGCAGAGAGAGGAGGGGACGTTGCCGCCGGCTCCCCTCCTCTCCCCTGACACTTTCGGGCTCTCGGACCCGAGTGCCCAACATTTTAGAGGGAGGTGACACCAAAACGACCGTCAGTCATTTTGGTGCCACCCCTCCAATGGTGTCACCCGGGTGCGGGCCGCACCCCCCCCCCTTTGTGACGCCGCTGTGATGGTGACCGCAAGTGGCCGTTTTAGCACACATTACACAGACACGGTCCACTGTTGTCACCATCAGGAAACCCGCCCTGAGAAATGTCATGTGGCCATCAATGGAGTGCATGTAGACAGGAAGTGGCTGCGAAGAAGCTGCGGGAGATCAGCAGCATCAAGGGAGGAAAGAAAGGTAAAAAACAAGTATTTTTTATGATACACGGGGAACGTATACAGAATTTCTTTCTTGCTTTAGCACAGCTGCAGTGTTTGAATGTCCTTGGTGGCCGGAGTTACTTTGTAGATGAGGAATATCTGTCCGCGTTTCGCATTGGACCGGACGGGGGGGTCGTTTTATTACAGGAAGCGGCATCTCCATTCAGCTTCCGTCATGTATTTATTTACGCCTTCCAGGACTCGATATTGAAAACGGAAGAAGCTTCTTCGGATGATCTCGGCGGGAAGTCCCCCCCGGGGGGCAGAAATGATGATTGCGGAATGTGCCGCCGTGCCGAAGTTCATCCGCAGTGTCTGCGGGAATTCCTGAGAACCTGCGTTTCAGATGCAGCGATAGGCGGCGTCTTCCCGCGTTACCTGCTCCGGATCCCAGAGACGGCAGATGTTGGCCGGAGGGGCCGCGGGCGGGTTGGAGAGCTCCGGGAGGTCGTTCCTCCGCTGAGGCTCCTCCCCGTGACATAGATCGTGGTCAGGAGATGGCGACGCCCCCGCCGGTCAGGTGACGTTACCGTTTTGTATCAAAGTTCAAAGGAAACCTTGTTGTTTCTTTTCTAGATAAACAAATAAAATCTGCAACACGGAAGTCATGTTATCAACGGGAGACATTGTATATATACGGGGTAGAGGGTAGATAGGGCCAAATGTTGGGGACACCTGAATATCACACCTGTATGAGCTTGTTGGACCTCCCATTCCAAACCCAACCATGGCCATTGATATGGAGTTGGACCTCCATGGCCCATAATTCCGAGCAGAATTCACCATGGCCATTTATATGAAGTTGGATCCCCATGATCAATAATAATATGGAGTTGGATCCCCCCCATGGCCATTTATATGGAATTGGATCCCCCCATAGACATTACTATGGAGTTGGATCCCCCCCATGGCCATTTATATGGAATTGGATCCCCCCATAGACATTACTATGGAGTTGGATCCCCCCCATGGCCATTTATATGGAATTGGATCCCCCCATAGACATTACTATGGAGTTGGATCCCCATGGCCAATAATATGGAGCTGGATCCCCATGGTCAATAATAATATGGAGTTGGATCCCCCCATGGACATTACTATGAAGTTGGATCCCCATGGTCAATAATAATATGGAGTTGCATCCTACCATGGCCATTAATATGGAGTTGGGTCACCTGATGGGCAATAACATGGAGTTGAATAGA
>NW_017307783.1:174246-175443 GCF_000935625.1 Nanorana parkeri
TTCCCCGTGGCCATTAATATGGAGTTGTCCCCCCCTTATGGCTATAACATCCTCCACTCTTCTGGGAAGGCTTCCACAAGATTTTGGAGGGTGTCTGTGGGAATATGTCCCATGTGTGAGGTCAGGTACTGATGATGGATGAGAAGATCCGGCTCACCATCAGCGCTCCAATTCATCCCAAAGGTGGTCAGTAGGGATGAGGTCAGGGCTCTGGTCAGGACACTCGAGTTCCTCCACCATACTGGTCACACCGTGTCTGTATGGAGCTGGCTTTGTACACAGGGGACAGTCATGGTGGAACAAAAAAGGGTCTTCACCAAACTGTGACCACAAGGCTGGAAGATACCAATGGTCTTCAATGTCTTTGTATGGTGAAGTATATAGAGAACCTTCACTGGAGACACCTGATCTCCATCATTAGGAAGAAGATCCTCACATTTTGGTAAGCGGTGCTGCCACATATATGCGTCCATCCCTTGCACTGGGAGCATTCTCAATTGAGGAGCACCACGGATGCTGTCATCAACGGCTCCCGGTCACATATTGATGATCAAGAGCTGGTAGGACGGGACAGCCAATCACAGCGATCACACGATTGGGAAGCCCATGCAATGCCTCCAGCATTATGAACTCTTAAAGGGCCGGCAGACGCTGCTGGCAAGGAAGGGGTTGAGAATTCTGTATAAGGACGGTGAGGGCTGGATGTATTGGCAGTGGTGTATTTACAGATCCTGCTGCCCTAGGCAAGACAGCAATGCCGCCCCCCATCAGTGTATATGTATGGAAAATAATGATCTGACCCCCTGTAGAGTTTGCCCATGTACAAAGACATGAAAGGTCGATCATTTTTATCGTAGATCAATGTCTACATCAATATACAAGCGTTTATCGGCCGCCGTTCCGGCGAGCGCGGCGTTTGCTGGCGGTCCTCGTAGAAAAGATTCTCCATTACACACGGAAGCCTTTGGCTGTAGGTGTCGGACGGGTTATTATTACACCCTCCGATTAATCCCCCGAAGAATGCGACGTCGGCCCCACCCGGCCGGCCCGTCGCTGATTAGAACCATTTGTGTGCGCGGAGTAAACGAACGCGACGCGGGAGCTGAGCGCAGACAATCCCCGCTCTGTTCTCAGCCACGAAAACTCAACTTCACAGCTACAAACTGGCCCCCGGAGCTGGGATTAGCCGGCCCTTAC
>NW_017307783.1:176199-177200 GCF_000935625.1 Nanorana parkeri
TTCTAATGCACCACGATGAATAAATATAGAACACCAATAAATTATCAATGGATTCCAATTACTATCAGTTGTCGAGTATTGATCCGGGCCGGCTATTGATTAGAGCAGAAAGTCTGGAATTGGAGTTATTAGAGAGTTAACACCCGGAAAATTCCTCCATCATTGTTACATTTTATATGAATTGAAGAGGACCTGTCCTCTTCTATTCCTGTTCCTTCTCGTTAAAGAGCCGTCCTTCAGCTCCAGTCAGTGACTTGGTCTAGCCTGAGATGATGCCGTCAGTCTGCTGCAGGCAGGAGGAAGCATTTCCTCAGTCTCCCCTCCCCCCAGTGATCAGTCTGCTGCAGGCAGGAGGAAGCATTTCCTCAGTCTCCCCTCCCCCCAGTGATCAGTCTGCTGCAGGCAGGAGGAAGCATTTCCTCAGTCTCCCCTCCCCCCTGTGATCAGTCGGCTGCAGGCAGGAGGAAGAAAAAAACTTTCGCTTGAAAAAAAAAAATTTTTAATATGTTTTTCACAATATTTGGGGCTTTTTGAAGGATTTTGTTTACAGTTTCCAGAGTAAAGTTACAAAGCGGAGATCTTCAGACCTTTGTAACGACGTTTTTAAATTGAAAATTGCCAATTTCTTCAAAAAGGGAGAAGAAAAATCCAGACTCATACAGAGATGGGGGAGGAGCAGATTACAGCGATGTACTAATCCCGAACATTCAGCTTTTGTTGATTTCATTTCAAAGATTGTTTGTTGTTTTTTTAACAAATTTAATGAAAAGGGAAAATGAATAGAGAGTAATAAAAGTGCCACAAGGGATGGAGATGACGGGTCTGAGCCTCCACTGAGCGCTCAGGAACAGTTGGTGTGGAGAAGCCGGGGGACTGACCCTTCTGAGGCTTTATAAATAGATATCAGAGGAGAGGAAGATTCATGAATGCTCCATTGTCATAGGAAGGAGCGCAGCGCCACCTGCTGGTCACCGGAATTACTGCAGCACCAAAAAGTCTGA
>NW_017307783.1:179715-180455 GCF_000935625.1 Nanorana parkeri
CCCCCAGTGATCAGTCTGCTGCAGGCAGGAGGAAGCATTTCCTCAGTCTCCCCTCCCCCCAGTGATCAGTCTGCTGCAGGCAGGAGGAAGCATTTCCTCAGTCTCCCCTCCCCCCTGTGATCAGTCGGCTGCAGGCAGGAGGAAGAAAAAAACTTTCGCTTGAAAAAAAAAAATTTTTAATATGTTTTTCACAATATTTGGGGCTTTTTGAAGGATTTTGTTTACAGTTTCCAGAGTAAAGTTACAAAGCGGAGATCTTCAGACCTTTGTAACGACGTTTTTAAATTGAAAATTGCCAATTTCTTCAAAAAGGGAGAAGAAAAATCCAGACTCATACAGAGATGGGGGAGGAGCAGATTACAGCGATGTACTAATCCCGAACATTCAGCTTTTGTTGATTTCATTTCAAAGATTGTTTGTTGTTTTTTTAACAAATTTAATGAAAAGGGAAAATGAATAGAGAGTAATAAAAGTGCCACAAGGGATGGAGATGACGGGTCTGAGCCTCCACTGAGCGCTCAGGAACAGTTGGTGTGGAGAAGCCGGGGGACTGACCCTTCTGAGGCTTTATAAATAGATATCAGAGGAGAGGAAGATTCATGAATGCTCCATTGTCATAGGAAGGAGCGCAGCGCCACCTGCTGGTCACCGGAATTACTGCAGCACCAAAAAGTCTGACACTCCTCTCACCGATCACACGGCCTGAATATGAAATGATTCCACGTTATTATTATTATTAT
>NW_017307783.1:180919-184760 GCF_000935625.1 Nanorana parkeri
TTATTATTATTCAGGATGTACAATCCGCAGAATGCTTTTCAAAATGGACGGAGGCAGTACAGATAAAAATACAATTCCAACAGAGGACGGTTATAGGGGCCCCCCTGATCCTCAGAGCTTACAATCTAAACTTTAGAGATCTCATCCAATAAAATTCAAGTGACGATAAAATCTGCAAAACATCCGTATGGGAGAAGTTCATCTTTCACCGCATATGAGGACTGGAGAGCAGCAACATATCATGATTTTTGGGGGGTTTAGATACACTTTAAAGCTGCTTATATCCTGGAGGTCAGATAGAAGACTGAAGGGAAGGACGGAGGTCAGAAAGAAGACTGAAGGGGAGGACGGAGGGCAGATAGAAGACTGAAGGGGAGGCCGGAGGTCAGATAGAAGACTGAAGGGGAGGCCGGAGGTCAGATAGAAGACTGAAGGGGAGGCCGGAGGTCAGATAGAAGACTGAAGGGGAGGCCGGAGGTCAGATAGAAGACTGAAGGGGAGGCCGGAGGTCAGATAGAAGACTGAAGGGGAGGCCGGAGGTCAGATAGAAGACTGAAGGGGAGGCCGGAGGTCAGATAGAAGACTGAAGGGGAGGCCGGAGGTCAGATAGAAGACTGAAGGGGAGGCCGGAGGTCAGATAGAAGACTGAAGGGGAGGCCGGAGGTCAGATAGAAGACTGAAGGGGAGGCCGGAGGTCAGATAGAAGACTGAAGGGGAGGCCGGAGGTCAGATAGAAGACTGAAGGGGAGGCCGGAGGTCAGATAGAAGACTGAAGGGGAGGCCGGAGGTCAGATAGAAGACTGAAGGGGAGGCCGGAGGTCAGATAGAAGACTGAAGGGGAGGCCGGAGGTCAGATAGAAGACTGAAGGGGAGGCCGGAGGTCAGATAGAAGACTGAAGGGGAGGCCGGAGGTCAGATAGAAGACTGAAGGGGAGGCCGGAGGTCAGATAGAAGACTGAAGGGGAGGCCGGAGGTCAGATAGAAGACTGAAGGGGAGGCCGGAGGTCAGATAGAAGACTGAAGGGGAGGCCGGAGGTCAGATAGAAGACTGAAGGGGAGGCCGGAGGTCAGATAGAAGACTGAAGGGGAGGCCGGAGGTCAGATAGAAGACTGAAGGGGAGGCCGGAGGTCAGATAGAAGACTGAAGGGGAGGCCGGAGGTCAGATAGAAGACTGAAGGGGAGGCCGGAGGTCAGATAGAAGACTGAAGGGGAGGCCGGAGGTCAGATAGAAGACTGAAGGGGAGGCCGGAGGTCAGATAGAAGACTGAAGGGGAGGCCGGAGGTCAGATAGAAGACTGAAGGGGAGGCCGGAGGTCAGATAGAAGACTGAAGGGGAGGCCGGAGGTCAGATAGAAGACTGAAGGGGAGGCCGGAGGTCAGATAGAAGACTGAAGGGGAGGCCGGAGGTCAGATAGAAGACTGAAGGGGAGGCCGGAGGTCAGATAGAAGACTGAAGGGGAGGCCGGAGGTCAGATAGAAGACTGAAGGGGAGGCCGGAGGTCAGATAGAAGACTGAAGGGGAGGCCGGAGGTCAGATAGAAGACTGAAGGGGAGGCCGGAGGTCAGATAGAAGACTGAAGGGGAGGCCGGAGGTCAGATAGAAGACTGAAGGGGAGGCCGGAGGTCAGATAGAAGACTGAAGGGGAGGCCGGAGGTCAGATAGAAGACTGAAGGGGAGGCCGGAGGTCAGATAGAAGACTGAAGGGGAGGCCGGAGGTCAGATAGAAGACTGAAGGGGAGGCCGGAGGTCAGATAGAAGACTGAAGGGGAGGCCGGAGGTCAGATAGAAGACTGAAGGGGAGGCCGGAGGTCAGATAGAAGACTGAAGGGGAGGCCGGAGGTCAGATAGAAGACTGAAGGGGAGGCCGGAGGTCAGATAGAAGACTGAAGGGGAGGCCGGAGGTCAGATAGAAGACTGAAGGGGAGGCCGGAGGTCAGATAGAAGACTGAAGGGGAGGCCGGAGGTCAGATAGAAGACTGAAGGGGAGGCCGGAGGTCAGATAGAAGACTGAAGGGGAGGCCGGAGGTCAGATAGAAGACTGAAGGGGAGGCCGGAGGTCAGATAGAAGACTGAAGGGGAGGCCGGAGGTCAGATAGAAGACTGAAGGGGAGGCCGGAGGTCAGATAGAAGACTGAAGGGGAGGCCGGAGGTCAGATAGAAGACTGAAGGGGAGGCCGGAGGTCAGATAGAAGACTGAAGGGGAGGCCGGAGGTCAGATAGAAGACTGAAGGGGAGGCCGGAGGTCAGATAGAAGACTGAAGGGGAGGCCGGAGGTCAGATAGAAGACTGAAGGGGAGGCCGGAGGTCAGATAGAAGACTGAAGGGGAGGCCGGAGGTCAGATAGAAGACTGAAGGGGAGGCCGGAGGTCAGATAGAAGACTGAAGGGGAGGCCGGAGGTCAGATAGAAGACTGAAGGGGAGGCCGGAGGTCAGATAGAAGACTGAAGGGGAGGCCGGAGGTCAGATAGAAGACTGAAGGGGAGGCCGGAGGTCAGATAGAAGACTGAAGGGGAGGCCGGAGGTCAGATAGAAGACTGAAGGGGAGGCCGGAGGTCAGATAGAAGACTGAAGGGGAGGCCGGAGGTCAGATAGAAGACTGAAGGGGAGGCCGGAGGTCAGATAGAAGACTGAAGGGGAGGCCGGAGGTCAGATAGAAGACTGAAGGGGAGGCCGGAGGTCAGATAGAAGACTGAAGGGGAGGCCGGAGGTCAGATAGAAGACTGAAGGGGAGGCCGGAGGTCAGATAGAAGACTGAAGGGGAGGCCGGAGGTCAGATAGAAGACTGAAGGGGAGGCCGGAGGTCAGATAGAAGACTGAAGGGGAGGCCGGAGGTCAGATAGAAGACTGAAGGGGAGGCCGGAGGTCAGATAGAAGACTGAAGGGGAGGCCGGAGGTCAGATAGAAGACTGAAGGGGAGGCCGGAGGTCAGATAGAAGACTGAAGGGGAGGCCGGAGGTCAGATAGAAGACTGAAGGGGAGGCCGGAGGTCAGATAGAAGACTGAAGGGGAGGCCGGAGGTCAGATAGAAGACTGAAGGGGAGGCCGGAGGTCAGATAGAAGACTGAAGGGGAGGCCGGAGGTCAGATAGAAGACTGAAGGGGAGGCCGGAGGTCAGATAGAAGACTGAAGGGGAGGCCGGAGGTCAGATAGAAGACTGAAGGGGAGGCCGGAGGTCAGATAGAAGACTGAAGGGGAGGCCGGAGGTCAGATAGAAGACTGAAGGGGAGGCCGGAGGTCAGATAGAAGACTGAAGGGGAGGCCGGAGGTCAGATAGAAGACTGAAGGGGAGGCCGGAGGTCAGATAGAAGACTGAAGGGGAGGCCGGAGGTCAGATAGAAGACTGAAGGGGAGGCCGGAGGTCAGATAGAAGACTGAAGGGGAGGACGGAGGTCAGATTTTATTAAAGAAGAGACAATTGGTAATGATACAAGGAGCTTTAGCACACCGGCACATCTACTTTAGGTCGACCAATGACAAGTTCTCTCTCCAAATTTTTTGCAGCAATTTATCCCCCCAAAATAAAGATTGACTTCTCCGCTCTCCGGCCTCTCGGGCCCTGCGCTTCCCCCCGGTACAATTCCCAGCACCCCCCGGGGCCCGGAGACTCTGCGTATCGTCTGTGAATTTGGCACTGGTCTGGACGCCCACATCTGGCCGGGCCTGAGTTATGTCTCATACCTCGCAGGCACGCGGTGCCGGTCCCACGTCGAGCTCGGGGGGCTGTGGTGGTCCGTCTGTGTTTGTTTGAAATCGGGCCCGGAGAAGCTGAGACTGCGCGGAATTCCTGGGACCGGCCAGACACTCCTGTCAGCAAACTCAGGAAGCTGGCTGAGCAACAT
>NW_017307783.1:184899-186832 GCF_000935625.1 Nanorana parkeri
GAAAAATGGTGCTCGCACTGTGCAGTAATTATCCTCATTCAGCTTTGTCTGCCGGGTGCCCAAACCTCGGGAGGATCAGACGTACGACGGGGGCGAGGGGCAGCCGAAAATCATTACTTATCTCATCATTTATAGTTATGTCAGTAATATATCTGGAGGGCGGTGATGTCACTCCTGTAGAATATACACTATATTGCCAAAAGTATCGGGACGCCTAATGGACCTTGCTTTGTGCACTGGTGCGCAGTCATGTTGGAACAGGAAGGGGCCGTCCCCAAACTCCTGGCGGTTGCCAAACTCCTGGCGGTACTTCTCCTGGCGGTTGCCAGGAGAAGTACCGTTCTCCTGGCAACCGCCAAACCCAGACACGCCCATCGGATTGGCAGACGTAGAAGCGTGATTGGTCACTCCAGAGAACACGCCTCCCCTTCTCTAGAGTCCAGTGGCGGCGCGCTGTACACCGCGGCATCCCGCGCTTTGCATTGCACTCGGTACACCTGAATCCAATGATGTGGAGGGGGAGGGGCCAATACGTTTGGTAATATAGTGTATCTTATATCTGGAGGGTGGTGATGTCACTCCTGTAATACATAACATCTGGAGGATATAAAGGATTGGTCCTGCTCAGATAATTGCAATGCTGGAAATCAGAAATGTTCTTTTTTTTTTTAATTGCTTTTCACAAGTTTCTTACAAGAAGGTGGAGCACGAGGATTTCTGCTCCTTTAGTATCCAATCACAGGCTGGGGGCGGATCTTGGACCAGGATGTATTTCATAACAGCACTGTAGTCTGTAAGAGGAACCCAGGACCCGGCTCGCTGCACTGTCATACACGGCTGGCTGGGTCAGACATATGTGATAAATCTTTCCTGTATTTCGGTAAGTAACCATACTCTGTCCTCAATTATCTACAAACACTCAGCGATCGCTGACTGCCTGTACCCGCTCTCCCCTCTGACACGCTGTCACAGAAGGCCGAGCGAGCGCTGCGGGGAGGAGAGCCCAGCCTCCTGTGACAGCGCGGGCTGTCTCCGCCCACACACCGCTCTGCCGGACCCTGATAGGAGGCTGAGCGGCGTGGGAGGAGAGACGCCGGACGCTCGCAGCGCTCTCCTCCCGCAGCGCTCGGCCGCCTGTGACACTTTCTCTCCTCCCCGCTGGGACACAGAGCAGCGCCCGGCGGGGAGAAAAGAAAGCAGGGGATGCGCCGACGCATCGGCAGAAAAATGGCAGTTTCGGCAGATATGTTTCGCCAGGCCGATATATCGGCGCATCCCTAATATTAATGATTGCCGATCTGCATTAATTTGTATCTTTTATCTCTGCCCGGAGTTCAGCTTTAATGTAACAAGCGGTGGTAGGAATGACGGAATGCTATAATTCCACGTGCCGCTCCGGTGCGCCGCGGCGGCCCGTCAAGACCCTAACCGTCAGTTTGAAATTCTCCAGCACTTCATTAGAGAGGTGAAGGAGAAGAAAACAAAAATAAATGTATTTAGTAAACAGTCATGAAAGGAAGCCTTGAAAGGTCACTTTGACTTATTAAGTACCTGTTCTGCTCAGAGGCTTTGCCCCCCCCCCCTCCCTTATGGGTCCCTGCGGACGCGGGGGCCGCTGCCAAGTACCATGAGCTCATATTTGTTTAGCAGGAAAGTCTCCACGAGACGCGGTGCGCCGTTCCATTCCCACTTCTACCTTTTCCAACAGGCCAGACCTTGCTTTACCTCAGGATTTCACCTTGTAAAGTGTCGGTGGCGACTCGCGTTGCAGCCGCGCGTTGATGGCTGTCCGGGACCCCCATTAAACAAGGAGGGGAAAATAAAAAATAAAATAAATGAAGCAAAAAAAAAGCCGAAGTTCTTTTTAATCCTCCAAAAGAACCAAATCGCCTTCACGGGCCGCCCCATCCATCTTTACGAGGTGCGTCGGAGC
>NW_017307783.1:186875-193497 GCF_000935625.1 Nanorana parkeri
CGGGACGGGAGTCCAGCAGGAGGGCTCGCTCCGCGTTTAAGTCCGATAAGCCTTTTTTTCCATCGTCCTCTCAAATGTATTTAAGTGTCTTTTGTTTTTATCCCGCAGTTTTTTTTTTCTGTGTTTTTATTTTTATGGTCGGTAAAGTTCCAAAGCGAGCGGAATCCCAAACGCAAACTTCTGCTGGACGGAGACGATATTCCGCAAGAACGGCTTTGATTTGGTGTCGCGGCAGGCGGGTAATCGCGTGTTTTATGGGCAAATAAAATCCTATTCGTTATTATGTAGCATCAGAGGGGTGAAGTAGGCGAGATTAATTCGGATTTCTGGTATTTATTTCGTTTCGGGTTCTTATGGAGACCTGTGATGCGCATTGTAACATTGTAACATTGTAACATTGTGTGTACCGGGTGAGGCGTCAGTAGCAGAGTGTGCAAAGAAGCTCGTCTCTTAGGCTCTGTTCACACCTAGGTGTATTGAATATGCGCGTTTGTCGCGAGTTTCGTGACGCGCGTCTTTACCGCGGGGTTCGCGGTAAAAAAAACGCGTGACAAACGCGCGTTTCCGAGGGCTACTTGGCTGTATCCCAATGGAAACGCGCGACAAAAACGCCGCAAAGAAGCTCATGTACCTTTTCAGGCGTAGGCCGTTTTGTAGCGCGTTCAGACGGGCCGAAATACGGCAAGGTGTGAACCATACCCATAGAATACAATGGGATTTTCATGTTTGAGCGTTTTGTAGAGCGTTCGTAGAGCGTTAAACGCGCTACAAAACGTACAGGTGTGAACCAGGTGTAAGAGCCGTTTAAAGGGCAGCATTGAAAATTCAGAATTCCTTTAAATGACAGGCTCGGTGGATGCCTTAAACCTGTGCATGAAGTTGCACTCCTGTACAATGTACCGCTGCACTCAGGGCATTGGCGTAACATTAGCCATAGCGAACCAGGCGGCCGCTATGGGGCCCGGGCACAGGGGGAACCCGGCCAGGACACCCTGGTTACGCCCCTGACTCAGGGCTCTCTGTATAATGAGGAAGCCTGAGGTGGTTAGGCAGGGGCGTAACTAGAAATCACAGGGCCCCATAGTACAATTTTGTATGGGGCCCTGTGATTTCTAGTTACACCCCTTGAAGAGCCCACATGGCTCACCTGAGGGTGACCCTGCAGAGCCCACCATAGACTCTCTATGGTGGGCTCTGCAGGGTCCCCCTCAGGTGGACCTTACTCTCATTGACTCAGCAGCAGCTATGGAGAAGAACGCAGCGCTGCACAGATCACGGTGCTCTGAACAGCGGCGCGTTCGAACCCGTAGCGACCCAGGCGGCCCGCACGGCATCAGGGGGGTGTCCTGGCCGGCCCCCATAGCACCCGCCTGGGTCGCTATGGCTATTGTTACGACACTGGGGTTAGGCATCTCATTGGGTCACATGAGGAGGGGGGTAGTGACAGGTGAGCTCTCAGCGACATGTGACACTCTGTCCAGTTCACTGACATCACTGGATGCCAGGAGCTGAGCGGGAGGCTCAGTGGGCTGGGTGGAATGTCGGACAGAGCCAGAGCTTTTAACACTCCACCCCCCCCCAATAATGTGCACTGCCAGCACCACAATCACCCCCCTTACCCCGGTAATGTGCACCACCAGCAACACTCAAACCCCTCCAGTAACGTTCACCACCACCTATAAATTTCCCATACTTCTTAGCACCATTGAGGGGCTATTCAATGTTTGGAACTTTGATAACTGAACCCCTAAATTAAATCCCCCCTAAAAATCCATACCAGGGCCTAATCTTTCATAAGGGCCTTGTATTGATTTTGAGGTGAACCCCATCCAAAAAAAAACCAAACAAACAAATAAAAACCCAATGCGGAGTCCCCATGCAAAATCCATACCACCTTATCTAGGCAAGCAGCCTGGCTGGCCAGGAAAGGGGGATGTACCTCACCCCGGCTGAATCCTAAAAGGCCATATACACTCCAATAACATTGGAAGCGGACCTCTATGCACGTGCAGATAGTATCTCTCAGTTACTAGGGGTCAGCACAGACACATAGTGTCTCTCAGTTACTCAGGGACGTGCACGCGCACATAGTGTCTCTCAGTTACTCGGGGACGTGCGCGCGCACATAGTGTCTCTCAGTTACTCGGGGGAGGGCACAGACACATAGTGTCTCTCAGTTGCTAAGGGGTCGGCACAGACACATAGTGACTCCCAGTTACTCAGGGACGTGCACGCGCACATGGTGTCTCTCAGTTACTCGGAGCGTGCACGCGCACATAGTGACTCCCAGTTACTCAGGGACGTGCACGCGCACATGGTGTCTCTCAGTTACTCGGAGCGTGCACGCGCACATAGTGCCTCACAGTTACTCGGGGGTGGGCACGGCCACATAGTGCTTCCCACTTACTTAGAGGTGGGTACATGCTCCTAGGAGCTGATTTGTATAAGCTTTGCACCGTGTGCAGCTGGTCGAATGCCAATCGTACGGCATTACCGCTGCAAGATGGAGGCATTCATGTAACTTTTACAAAGCAGTCCCATTATTTCCTGACTCAGACCAGCTCCCCCGTCACATCTCCATGTACACTGAAGACCATAATCGGATCGCATTTTATTTTTTTTGTATTTCTTCCTCATGCGTGTGAGTGTTCCAGGCGCGGGGACCCCATAGAAAGTGTTTTCCCCTTCCCTACACCGTGTTGTGATGATAAAAGCCCCTTCACATTACATTGGTCAGTGTACGTTGGAAAGCCCCAAACCGCCTGCTCATTTCCGAGTTGTTTCGGGCAGCTCGTGAAAACGGTGTTTTAGGAAATCCTTTATAGAGGATCTCAGTTTTTTGGGGTTTTTTACACCCGAGGTGTGAGATTTGGCCGGGGCCGGCGCTGTGTGCTTAAAGTGAAATAATTAGGGGGTCTGAAAAATCCAAAATAAACACGGAGCAACCAAACGCCGCGCCATTTGTAGGAAGCGTATAGCAACGCACCCGTCACCGGGTCAGTTAACACTTCCACAGAGCTGGTAAGGGCTTCCATTTATAGGGGCTCCACTGTACACCCCCCCCGAGCACGTGTTCTGCCTCATGTAACATGTATCAGACATCAATCCTTGCGTGATATTTACATCCATGATGTTAGATTTTCATGATTATTTTTTACACCCTAAATTAAAGGCACCCAGAGGGAGGTAAACGCAAAGCAAATAAAGACTTTACTTGTGTCTGACCTCTTGAATGCTGAACTCCGGGATCAGCAGATATTGTCCTCATACAAGTCCTGTGTATTCTTCCAGATCTGTGCCGTAATCCAGTGTGAGACTTTGAGCTTCCTGTAATAAAGACCGCTCACTGCTGCTCTCTCCTTGTGCAGGGTGACTGGTCTTGTCTCCGCCCCTTCCTGTAATAAAGACCGCTCACTGCTGCTCTCTCTCCTTGTGAGTTGCTGTTGCTCCCAGTTGCTTCCGCTTTGTTATAATCCGAGTAACAGGTGACCGAGGAATATTTAGTAGCCGGGAAATGTCACGGAACACCTGAATCCAATGATTTGGAGGGGCCCAATAATTTTTGTAATATAGTGTATATAATGGGCACAGCGGGTGTACAGACCCGGGAACTCAGCACAGGGATGGTGGGGGCCCCTCATAATGGGCACAGCGGGGGTACAGACCCGGGAACTCAGCACAGGGATGGTGGGGGCCCCTCATAATGGGCACAGCGGGGGTACAGACCCGGGAACTCAGCACAGGGATGGTGGGGGCCCCTCATAATGGGCACAGCGGGGGTACAGACCCGGGAACTCAGCACAGGGATGGTGGGGGCCCCTCATAATGGGCACAGCGGGGGTACAGACCCGGGAACTCAGCACAGGGATGGTGGGGGCCCCTCATAATGGGCACAGCGGGGGTACAGACCCGGGAACTCAGCACAGGGATGGTGGGGGCCCCTCATAATGGGCACAGCGGGGGTACAGACCCGGGAACTCAGCACAGGGATGGTGGGGGCCCCTCATAATGGGCACAGCGGGGGTACAGACCCGGGAACTCAGCACAGGGATGGTGGGGGCCCCTCATAATGGGCACAGCGGGGGTACAGACCCGGGAACTCAGCACAGGGATGGTGGGGGCCCCTCATAATGGGCACAGCGGGGGTACAGACCCGGGAACTCAGCACAGGGATGGTGGGGGCCCCTCATAATGGGCACAGCGGGGGTACAGACCCGGGAACTCAGCACAGGGATGGTGGGGGCCCCTCATAATGGGCACAGCGGGGGTACAGACCCGGGAACTCAGCACAGGGATGGTGGGGGCCCCTCATAATGGGCACAGCGGGGGTACAGACCCGGGAACTCAGCACAGGGATGGTGGGGGCCCCTCATAATGGGCACAGCGGGGGTACAGACCCGGGAACTCAGCACAGGGATGGTGGGGGCCCCTCATAATGGGCACAGCGGGGGTACAGACCCGGGAACTCAGCACAGGGATGGTGGGGGCCCCTCATAATGGGCACAGCGGGGGTACAGACCCGGGAACTCAGCACAGGGATGGTGGGGGCCCCTCATAATGGGCACAGCGGGGGTACAGACCCGGGAACTCAGCACAGGGATGGTGGGGGCCCCTCATAATGGGCACAGCGGGGGTACAGACCCGGGAACTCAGCACAGGGATGGTGGGGGCCCCTCATAATGGGCACAGCGGGGGTACAGACCCGGGAACTCAGCACAGGGATGGTGGGAGCTCCTCATAATGGGCACAGAGGGTGTACAGACCCGGGAACTCAGCACAGCACATGAGGAGAATATATATACTCCCTGCAGGTACTGTTCTTGGTAAAAATCCCCAGAGCTTCAACATGAAGCAATTTCAGAAAAAGATTTTACACCCATGTACTGTTTTGGGGTGAACATGTCTCTGTGTCATGTGCAGAATTGACTGTGGTGCTTGTCTGGAGTTTCCCCGTAAATGCCCTTTAATCCGACCGCCGATCACTGTGTCCTTCTGGCCCCCCCCGGGGACTCTCAGCCATGTAAATATTATTTTCTACATTCATCGCCCAGATCCTTCTTCTACTGTATGACATCACATTAGACAGAATGACCTCAATTCCCTTCCTCAGGCTGCAGTGAGAAGTTATCCCAGGTAAAAAAAAAAATGAACATTGTTACCAATATAGAAGCGTCTGATGGCGCCATCTAGTGGTGAGAGGCGAGTATGCGGATCTTTCCAGCCAGATTTCAGATACTCCCTCTAATATATGTTTGTGTTTCATTCTCGCAGCATGCCTGGTATGTAGGGTTGCCACTTTTTCTTCCATCGAAACCCGAACACTCTAGCAACACACGGAAATTTTCTTGGAAGAATGAGTTGCGGCTTTTTCATATGTGAATAGCGCCGCCCCTTCATATGTAAATATCACAGTTGAGACTATTTTCAGTGGGGGGCCAGTAGCCCCTATCTTAATTTTGGTTGCCCCTGTCTGCCTGACATCTTGTGTCCGGGTTTCTGCTGCCATGAAACCCGGACACAGCATTCAAAACCCGAACTGTCCGGGTGAATCCTGGACAGGTGGCAACCCTACTGGTATATGTCTGACCTTTCTATGGAGCAGGAGAATACACAGGGCTCTATAGGCAGCTGGAGATTAACTTGCAATGTACATTATAGGGACAGACCGGATTACAAGTGCATTTACATACAATGTACCACCTAAGCCTTGTTATCTTTAACCCTTTCTCGGGGTTGCAGACCCTTTCTTAGGCTGCAGAAACGGACCCTCTTTGTGTGTAAGCAGTGGTCTCTCTGCAGAGGTCAGGCACACACCCTGCTGAGTCAACGCTAGAGCTCTCCAATCAGCAGAGCTTTGCAGAACTACAGGTACCAGCATGCTAGCAGGGGACAGGCTTGTCTACTCTACATGCACTTTACATACACCTCAGTGGGGACACAGACAGCAGCCCTTGACACTTCCTGTCTGGTGTTCTCCTTTAACAATACTTTAAAGGAGAACTATGGGGTCAGGGCTTTTCCCCATAGTTCTCCTTAGGGTAACGGGGGGACACAAACTAGCGTCCTCCCGTCACCCTAGGCTCAGTATATAGGGAGCTGCAGCTCTGGGTATACTAAGACGCCGCAGCCGGAGCGGATCCCGACAATTCTGTCTGGATCCGCCCAGCTGCGTCAGTGACAGCTGGCTCTGCCTATCTAGAGGCTGTACCCACCCCCTTCCCCGTCCGTTCTGCCAGTCAGCGCTGGAGAATCGGAGCGGGGAGGGGGAATCCCTGCAGGGAGCCATGAGTGACCGTCAGCGCTCTCTGCAGGGACAGGATCGAGAGGTGAGCGAACGCTGGTATGTGTTCCCTCACCTCCCGATCTACTGAAAGGTGTCAGAGTTCCGCCTTACTATCACTGACGTCTACCGGCTTACAAACGAGCAGCGAGAGGCGAGGTCAGGCCGCACATTATTTCGCCGGGGGCAGAACGTGGCTCTGTGTAACAGCTCTCTGTACTTTTCTCTCCCTGTTGGCAGGATTGGCGGGTTTTTTTTCCTGCCTTGTTGATGTTGGAATTTGTCCAATACAAGTAATTAAAAGTGCAGATTCAGCAGATTTTTTTTTTTCCAACACGCAAC
>NW_017307783.1:193721-195385 GCF_000935625.1 Nanorana parkeri
GAGTAGGGAGATCGAGGGTGGGAGGGGGCCTGAGTAGGGAGATCGAGGGTGGGAGGGGGCCTGAGTAGGGAGATCGAGGGTGGGAGGGGGCCTGAGTAGGGAGATCGAGGGTGGGAGGGGGCCCCATTAGGGAGATTGTTGAGGCAAATTCTGCAGACAAGTCATCAGGATTGCAGCTAGTCACAGGCCCCCCCCTCCCCATTGTAGCTGTCATAGTCTTCTGCTCAGCCTTATGCTGGGTGAATGGCGTCTGTTTGTGGCATTCCCACCACTAGATGCTCAGTTTGTGAGCTTTTCAACTGCTCAGCTGCCACCGCTCCTGTGTAGTGAGCACATCTACTGCGCACACTGACATAAGTCGCAGGCATCACACATCACGCATTGCGCAGACCCGGAAGCATTCCCACAGCACACCTGGAAGCGTTAGGCCGACGTGCCCCCTCTGGCTGCATTCCTAGTGATGGCACTGGACAAAAGTGCCGCCAATCAAGGCTCAGTTCTTATTCAAGTAAGACTTCTGTACATGCTAAAATGTTAATAGCAAATATGGCAGCTGACCTCAGCCCTTACCTTGTCTGTCCCAGGTTTCCTGTTTTCAGGTGGCTACGTTTGCCTTACAGGCAGGGGCGTATCTGCCGCGAGGCAAACAAGGCGTTTGCCTGGAGCGGCAGATTCCCTGAGAGCGGCAATTGCTGTGGTTCTCTCCCCTTGATAAATTTTATTTATCAAGGGAAGAGAACCGGAGGAGGGCGCTGCGGCGCTGTCAGCTTCCTCGGCACGCGGAGCTGCGTACACGCCCGAGCCCATCGCCACTGTCTAGTCCTCCTGGGCTTCCAGTGCTTGTTGCCTCACACCGGCTTGCACGATGGTGCTTGGAATCTTGGGACATGTAGTCCTGAGGAGCGAGAACAGGAGACTTTCTATGATGTTTTGAGTGCTCGCTCCGTGATTGGAAGTTTAGGGAAGAGGCGCAAAAGAAGCCGAAGTCTTTGCAGCTTTTTTTTTCTTTTTTTCGTGTTTTTGTCGTGTTTTTCGTGCGCTTTCAAACTTCAGGAGATTTTAGATGCGGCCAGTATTATTATTATTATTATACGGGATTTATAGAGCGCCAACAGTTTGCGCAGCGCTTTACAATATAAGGAAGAAATTACAACCACAATACAAGACAAGGTGGTAAGGAGGGCCCTGCCCCTGAGGGCTTACAATCTGAAAGGGGAGGGGCCAGTGATACATGAGGAGGGAGCTGTGTGGGGATGAATTGTATGAGAACGTGATGGTTCAGTGGCCAGGTTGAGGTGGGATCGGCTTCCCTGAAGAGATGAGTCTTTAGGGATCGCCTAAAGGCAGTCGAGGTGGGCGACAGACGGACAGGTTGGGGTAAAGAGTTCCAGAGGATGGGAGACACTCTAGAGAAGTCCTGGAGGCGAGCATGGGAGGAGTTGACGAGGGAGCTGGAAAGCAGGAGGTCTTGGGATGAGCGGAGTGGCCGGTTAGGGTGATACTTTGAGACGAGGTTGGAGATATAGCCGGGGGTGGAGTTGTGGATGGCTTTGTAACTGATTGTTAATATTTTGAATTTTACCCTTTGGGCTATTGGAAGCCAGTGTAGGGATTGGCAGAGGGGGGCGGGGGATGGAAGCCAGTGCAGGGATCGGCAGAGGGGG
>NW_017307783.1:195592-207065 GCF_000935625.1 Nanorana parkeri
GGGGATCGGCAGAGAGGGGTGGGGGATGGAAGCCAGTGGGGGGATCGGCAGTAGAAAGAAGAATCGTCTGTGACATGATACGTCATCCTTGTATCTTCTTCTTGTTTTTTCAGAGTGGCGTTGGGGTGTCTTGTGCTATCCGGTCCCAGGAAACTTCACAACCCAAATTCTTCTCAGGCCCTCCCTCTGCCACTTGCCACGGTCCTCGTAATGGGCAACATTGGGGTCACGGAGGTTCTTCTGGGCCCTCACTAGCTGAATAAATGTTTCCCCATCCTTGGGGTTGGACACGTCACAGGCCCAATGGTGCCGGGAGGAGGAGACCGGTTGTTCGGCTCCAGTACATGAAAAACGCACAGGAAACACCCTAAAATGCTCGTGTCACACGTTTGCAGGAGCTCCCAATGAAGTGTATGGGGCCAAAAATACAAGATTCTGCCCAGAAAAAAAATGTTGTGCAACAAGTGAATGACTACATTGAATCCAATGAGAATCTTCAATGATGAGCGTTGTCACACTTCGGGAAAGATCGCTAAGGTGTGCATCGGGGGTCTGTTGTCCTCTGCTCAGAGGGTCTGTACAGATGTCGTTCTGATTATATAAAATGTGAGGCTTTGGTATTACTTTTAGATAAGTGCCGTTGTCACGGCACTGACAGGGGGGTCAGTGGGGGGCCCCCCCCAAAAAAGTGTCACTACGGGGCCCCATGACCTCTAGTTACGCCCCCTGGTCTCCGGTATTGTCTTGTTAGACGGGATCTCGCCTCTCTGACAGGTCAATGTTTATTTTCATTCCAAGGGTATTTCATGTACCCATGTCCCAGAATCCCCTGCGTCTCTCATCACCTCCGGACCACAAAACTCACAAATGACAAAAACTAGGAATTTTCCCGGCAGGTCAGAGACGCCCCATTCCTGGCCGTACGCAACGCCGCGAACTATCGATTAATCGGGAATCGATCTTTTGCCGGAAGCAGTGGCGTCGTGCGGAGGGTGCGGCCCGCCCCCCGGGTGTCACCATTGGAGGGGTGACATCAACGTGACTGTGTGTCACCCCTTCTGAAAAGTCGGGCGCTCGGTCATGGACCGAACGCCTGACAGCATCAGGAGAGAGGAGGGGACCCGGCGGCATGACTCATCCCACCTGGTGAACATCCCCTCCTCTCTCTGCCGGCGTCCATCGCCAAGATGGCCGCCAGCAGGTATCAGAATACTGCCGCGCGTGCGCGATGACGTCATCGCGCACGGTGACGTCGGCGTCAGCCCCCGAAAAACAATCCCCCCTCCACCAAACTTTACACTTGGCACAATGCAGTCAGACAAGTACCGTTCCCCCGGCAACCGCCAAACCCAGACATGCCCATCGGATTGCCAGACAGAGACGAGTGATTGGTCACTCCAGAGACCACGCCTCCTCTTCTCTAGAGTCCAGTGGCTGCGCGCTGTACACCGCGGCATCCCACGCTTTGCATTGCACTTGGTTATGTGCGGCTTGGATGCAGCTGCTCGGCCATGGAAACCCGTTCCATGAAGCTCTCTACGCACTGTTGTTGTGCCAATCTGACGGCCACATGGAGTTTGGAAGTCTGTAGCTATTGGCTCTGCAGACAGTCGGCGACTTCTGCGCACTGTGCGCTTCAGCACGCGCTGACCCCGCTCTGTCATGTGACGTGGCCGACCACTTCCTGGCTGAGTTGCTGTTGTTCCCAGTCGCTTCCACTTTGTTATAATCCCAGTAACAGGCGAACGCGGCGGAATATTTAGTAGCCAGGAAATGTCACGGAACACCGGAATCCAATGATTTGGAGGGGGAGGGGCCAATACTTTTGGCAATGTAGTGTATATAACTTTATCTTAAAGGAGAACTATGAGGGGGGGAGGGGGGGGGGCTTTCACTCACCTCATAGTTCTAGCCGACCTGTGACAATGAGACTGTCACAGGTCGGCTACGTAGATCGGGAGGTGAGCGAACACATACCGGCGATAAGGAGAACTATGGGGAAAAGCCCTGACCCCATAGTTCTCCTTTAAGTAATGGTGAAGTTATCCCCAATAAACAGGCCCATTGCAGAAACTTGTTCTGGTCCATAAGGGGTTGTTCTGTAACGAGAGCGCGGTTCCCCTTTAACGCGTTGGCAATCACACATTAATTAGTGTCACTGCGCCGAGACTCCACGCCTGGATTTGGACGGCAGCCCGGCACTCTGTAATGGATGTTGACGTTCCTCTCCCCCCAAAAAAAAAAAATGGTGTCCCCCTCCCAGTTCCCGGCGCGCTCATTACGCCGCTGATTAATCGCCCTCCGCGGTGTTATCTGTCTGACAATAAAAGGAAAGTTGGATTGGTGGCCCCCTGATTAGGATCCTCATAACAGGATGTGGAGCCCCCCGCTGGGGTCATCCCGCGCGCACGACGCCACTGATAGTCCGCATCTAACCCGCGGCCAGGAACACACGGACAAACAAAACCGCCTGCGAGCTGCGATAACACGCCCGGGGGAGGGGGGGGGGGAATGGGTCCCGCCATCCGTGCCCGTGGTCCTGGCAGCCAGATAGTTGCCATGGCGATCCGTATTTGGGGAAAACTATTTTTGTGAGCCAAAATGTTTAAACATAAAAATAATTCTGAACCTTTCATTTGCTGGTTTGTGAAGTTCCACGCCGCGCGTGGAACTTCACAAACTTTTTGCGGTATAGAAATTTTGGGGAAATGCGCGTTAATGTTAATGATCAAATCCCAAAATATGTGTAAAATAGATTGCGGTGACGACATGAAACCTTCTTTTTTTATATACACATGAGCAACCTGTACAGTTGGCCTAATAAGCCACCACCATCATCCTGCCCTCTGCCTTCTGTCCTCCAACCACCATCATCCCGCCCTCTGCCTTCTGTCCTCCAACCACCATCATCCTGCCCTCTGCCTTCTGTCCTCCAACCACCATCATCCTGCCTTCTGTCCTCCAACCACCATCATCCTGCCTTCTGTCCTCCAACCACCATCATCCTGCCCTCTGCCTTCTGTCCTCCAACCACCATCATCCCGCCCTCTGCCTTCTGTCCTCCAACCACCATCATCCTGCCTTCTGTCCTCCAACCACCATGCAAAATGTTACAATTGTC
Source organism: Nanorana parkeri (assembly GCF_000935625.1). Lineage (NCBI taxonomy): Eukaryota > Metazoa > Chordata > Amphibia > Anura > Dicroglossidae > Nanorana > Nanorana parkeri. The sequence goes on from NW_017307783.1 coordinate 198,714, forward strand.
TCCAGAACAGGAAGTGACAGGAAATCCTCCAAGTCTCAGATTCTGGTGCAGACATGGCCGGTCCTCGGGGTCGCAGCGTTGATTCTCGGCGGATATTTGTGGAAACCTTGAAATGCAAAACAAACAAATTTAAAAGAAAAGAAAATAATAATAATAATAATTGTATTTCCTGATCCTGAGAAATAAAACAAAAGTCATCATCAGTGACAGACAACAGACATTCCGCTCCCAGCAGGACGAGGATCCTTATGTCGGGTTTTCTCCGATGAGTCCAATCAAATGAGGACATTCCGGTCACATGACTGAGAGCCGAGCTTCTGTGTGTCTCATGTTACCGGAGGAACGCTGAGAAACAATGTAACAAGAACAGCGCAAAGCTGCGGCAGACTTCTGGGGGCAATAATACGACCGCAGGCCCGCGCCACTGATTCATCCCATGTGACTGGGACGCATTGTTTACGCCAATTATTATCCTGCGTCCGCGTTGTTTTATGGGACATTCCCTCTCGCTGGCGGTGTGTTGATGGGAAGCAAGATCCCAGTGTGGAGTGATAGAAGAGATCAAATGATTACTGACCCAGCACGGCTTCCTCCTCCACTATCACCTTATATACAGATCACTGATCCAGCACGGCTTCCTCCTCCACTCTCACCTTATATACAGATCACTGATCCAGCACGGCTTCCTCCTCCACTCTCACCTTATATACAGATCACTGATCCAGCACGGCTTCCTCCTCCACTCTCACCTTATATACAGATCACTGATCCAGCACGGCTTCCTCCTCCACTCTCACCTTATATACAGATCACTGATCCAGCACGGCTTCCTCCTCCACTCTCACCTTATATACAGATCACTGATCCAGCACGGCTTCCTCCTCCACTCTCACCTTATATACAGATCACTGATCCAGCACGGCTTCCTCCTCCACTCTCACCTTATATACAGATCACTGATCCAGCACGGCTTCCTCCTCCACTCTCACCTTATATACAGATCACTGATCCAGCACGGCTTCCTCCTCCACTCTCACCTTATATACAGATCACTGATCCAGCACGGCTTCCTCCTCCACTCTCACCTTATATACAGATCACTGATCCAGCACGGCTTCCTCCTCCACTCTCACCTTATATACAGATCACTGATCCAGCACGGCTTCCTCCTCCACTCTCACCTTATATACAGATCACTGATCCAGCACGGCTTCCTCCTCCACTCTCACCTTATATACAGATCACTGATCCAGCACGGCTTCCTCCTCCACTCTCACCTTATATACAGATCACTGATCCAGCACGGCTTCCTCCTCCACTCTCACCTTATATACAGATCACTGATCCAGCACGGCTTCCTCCTCCACTCTCACCTTATATACAGATCACTGATCCAGCACGGCTTCCTCCTCCACTCTCACCTTATATACAGATCACTGATCCAGCACGGCTTCCTCCTCCACTCTCACCTTATATACAGATCACTGATCCAGCACGGCTTCCTCCTCCACTCTCACCTTATATACAGATCACTGATCCAGCACGGCTTCCTCCTCCACTCTCACCTTATATACAGATCACTGATCCAGCACGGCTTCCTCCTCCACTCTCACCTTATATACAGATCACTGATCCAGCACGGCTTCCTCCTCCACTCTCACCTTATATACAGATCACTGATCCAGCACGGCTTCCTCCTCCACTCTCACCTTATATACAGATCACTGATCCAGCACGGCTTCCTCCTCCACTCTCACCTTATATACAGATCACTGATCCAGCACGGCTTCCTCCTCCACTCTCACCTTATATACAGATCACTGATCCAGCACGGCTTCCTCCTCCACTCTCACCTTATATACAGATCACTGATCCAGCACGGCTTCCTCCTCCACTCTCACCTTATATACAGATCACTGATCCAGCACGGCTTCCTCCTCCACTCTCACCTTATATACAGATCACTGATCCAGCACGGCTTCCTCCTCCACTCTCACCTTATATACAGATCACTGATCCAGCACGGCTTCCTCCTCCACTCTCACCTTATATACAGATCACTGATCCAGCACGGCTTCCTCCTCCACTCTCACCTTATATACAGATCACTGATCCAGCACGGCTTCCTCCTCCACTCTCACCTTATATACAGATCACTGATCCAGCACGGCTTCCTCCTCCACTCTCACCTTATATACAGATCACTGATCCAGCACGGCTTCCTCCTCCACTCTCACCTTATATACAGATCACTGATCCAGCACGGCTTCCTCCTCCACTCTCACCTTATATACAGATCACTGATCCAGCACGGCTTCCTCCTCCACTCTCACCTTATATACAGATCACTGATCCAGCACGGCTTCCTCCTCCACTCTCACCTTATATACAGATCACTGATCCAGCACGGCTTCCTCCTCCACTCTCACCTTATATACAGATCACTGATCCAGCACGGCTTCCTCCTCCACTCTCACCTTATATACAGATCACTGATCCAGCACGGCTTCCTCCTCCACTCTCACCTTATATACAGATCACTGATCCAGCACGGCTTCCTCCTCCACTCTCACCTTATATACAGATCACTGATCCAGCACGGCTTCCTCCTCCACTCTCACCTTATATACAGATCACTGACCCAGCACGGCTTCCTCCTCCACTATCACCTTATAACCAGATCACTGATCCAGCACTGCTTCCTCCTCCACTAACACCTTATATACAGATCTCTGACCCAGCACTGCTTCCTCCTCCACTAACACCTTATATACAGATCTCTGACCCAGCACTGCTTCCTCCTCCACTAACACCTTATATACAGATCTCTGACCCAGCACTGCTTCCTCCTCCACTAACACCTTATATACAGATCTCTGACCCAGCACTGCTTCCTCCTCCACTAACACCTTATATACAGATCTCTGACCCAGCACTGCTTCCTCCTCCACTAACACCTTATATACAGATCTCTGACCCAGCACTGCTTCCTCCTCCACTAACACCTTATATACAGATCTCTGACCCAGCACTGCTTCCTCCTCCACTAACACCTTATATACAGATCTCTGACCCAGCACTGCTTCCTCCTCCACTAACACCTTATATACAGATCTCTGACCCAGCACTGCTTCCTCCTCCACTAACACCTTATATACAGATCTCTGACCCAGCACTGCTTCCTCCTCCACTAACACCTTATATACAGATCTCTGACCCAGCACTGCTTCCTCCTCCACTAACACCTTATATACAGATCTCTGACCCAGCACTGCTTCCTCCTCCACTAACACCTTATATACAGATCTCTGACCCAGCACTGCTTCCTCCTCCACTAACACCTTATATACAGATCTCTGACCCAGCACTGCTTCCTCCTCCACTAACACCTTATATACAGATCTCTGACCCAGCACTGCTTCCTCCTCCACTAACACCTTATATACAGATCTCTGACCCAGCACTGCTTCCTCCTCCACTAACACCTTATATACAGATCTCTGACCCAGCACTGCTTCCTCCTCCACTAACACCTTATATACAGATCTCTGACCCAGCACTGCTTCCTCCTCCACTAACACCTTATATACAGATCTCTGACCCAGCACTGCTTCCTCCTCCACTAACACCTTATATACAGATCTCTGACCCAGCACTGCTTCCTCCTCCACTAACACCTTATATACAGATCTCTGACCCAGCACTGCTTCCTCCTCCACTAACACCTTATATACAGATCTCTGACCCAGCACTGCTTCCTCCTCCACTAACACCTTATATACAGATCTCTGACCCAGCACTGCTTCCTCCTCCACTAACACCTTATATACAGATCTCTGACCCAGCACTGCTTCCTCCTCCACTAACACCTTATATACAGATCTCTGACCCAGCACTGCTTCCTCCTCCACTAACACCTTATATACAGATCTCTGACCCAGCACTGCTTCCTCCTCCACTAACACCTTATATACAGATCTCTGACCCAGCACTGCTTCCTCCTCCACTAACACCTTATATACAGATCTCTGACCCAGCACTGCTTCCTCCTCCACTAACACCTTATATACAGATCTCTGACCCAGCACTGCTTCCTCCTCCACTAACACCTTATATACAGATCTCTGACCCAGCACTGCTTCCTCCTCCACTAACACCTTATATACAGATCTCTGACCCAGCACTGCTTCCTCCTCCACTAACACCTTATATACAGATCTCTGACCCAGCACTGCTTCCTCCTCCACTAACACCTTATATACAGATCTCTGACCCAGCACTGCTTCCTCCTCCACTAACACCTTATATACAGATCTCTGACCCAGCACTGCTTCCTCCTCCACTAACACCTTATATACAGATCTCTGACCCAGCACTGCTTCCTCCTCCACTAACACCTTATATACAGATCTCTGACCCAGCACTGCTTCCTCCTCCACTAACACCTTATATACAGATCTCTGACCCAGCACTGCTTCCTCCTCCACTAACACCTTATATACAGATCTCTGACCCAGCACTGCTTCCTCCTCCACTAACACCTTATATACAGATCTCTGACCCAGCACTGCTTCCTCCTCCACTAACACCTTATATACAGATCTCTGACCCAGCACTGCTTCCTCCTCCACTAACACCTTATATACAGATCTCTGACCCAGCACTGCTTCCTCCTCCACTAACACCTTATATACAGATCTCTGACCCAGCACTGCTTCCTCCTCCACTAACACCTTATATACAGATCTCTGACCCAGCACTGCTTCCTCCTCCACTAACACCTTATATACAGATCTCTGACCCAGCACTGCTTCCTCCTCCACTAACACCTTATATACAGATCTCTGACCCAGCACTGCTTCCTCCTCCACTAACACCTTATATACAGATCTCTGACCCAGCACTGCTTCCTCCTCCACTAACACCTTATATACAGATCTCTGACCCAGCACTGCTTCCTCCTCCACTAACACCTTATATACAGATCTCTGACCCAGCACTGCTTCCTCCTCCACTAACACCTTATATACAGATCTCTGACCCAGCACTGCTTCCTCCTCCACTAACACCTTATATACAGATCTCTGACCCAGCACTGCTTCCTCCTCCACTAACACCTTATATACAGATCTCTGACCCAGCACTGCTTCCTCCTCCACTAACACCTTATATACAGATCTCTGACCCAGCACTGCTTCCTCCTCCACTAACACCTTATATACAGATCTCTGACCCAGCACTGCTTCCTCCTCCACTAACACCTTATATACAGATCTCTGACCCAGCACTGCTTCCTCCTCCACTAACACCTTATATACAGATCTCTGACCCAGCACTGCTTCCTCCTCCACTAACACCTTATATACAGATCTCTGACCCAGCACTGCTTCCTCCTCCACTAACACCTTATATACAGATCTCTGACCCAGCACTGCTTCCTCCTCCACTAACACCTTATATACAGATCTCTGACCCAGCACTGCTTCCTCCTCCACTAACACCTTATATACAGATCTCTGACCCAGCACTGCTTCCTCCTCCACTAACACCTTATATACAGATCTCTGACCCAGCACTGCTTCCTCCTCCACTAACACCTTATATACAGATCTCTGACCCAGCACTGCTTCCTCCTCCACTAACACCTTATATACAGATCTCTGACCCAGCACTGCTTCCTCCTCCACTAACACCTTATATACAGATCTCTGACCCAGCACTGCTTCCTCCTCCACTAACACCTTATATACAGATCTCTGACCCAGCACTGCTTCCTCCTCCACTAACACCTTATATACAGATCTCTGACCCAGCACTGCTTCCTCCTCCACTAACACCTTATATACAGATCTCTGACCCAGCACTGCTTCCTCCTCCACTAACACCTTATATACAGATCTCTGACCCAGCACTGCTTCCTCCTCCACTAACACCTTATATACAGATCTCTGACCCAGCACTGCTTCCTCCTCCACTAACACCTTATATACAGATCTCTGACCCAGCACTGCTTCCTCCTCCACTAACACCTTATATACAGATCTCTGACCCAGCACTGCTTCCTCCTCCACTAACACCTTATATACAGATCTCTGACCCAGCACTGCTTCCTCCTCCACTAACACCTTATATACAGATCTCTGACCCAGCACTGCTTCCTCCTCCACTAACACCTTATATACAGATCTCTGACCCAGCACTGCTTCCTCCTCCACTAACACCTTATATACAGATCTCTGACCCAGCACTGCTTCCTCCTCCACTAACACCTTATATACAGATCTCTGACCCAGCACTGCTTCCTCCTCCACTAACACCTTATATACAGATCTCTGACCCAGCACTGCTTCCTCCTCCACTAACACCTTATATACAGATCTCTGACCCAGCACTGCTTCCTCCTCCACTAACACCTTATATACAGATCTCTGACCCAGCACTGCTTCCTCCTCCACTAACACCTTATATACAGATCACTGATCCAGCACGGCTTCCTCCTCCTCTATCTGACCAGACACACACTGTCACCTTTTATACAGAGTACTGACCCAGCACTATAGATTGTGGCGTACGGTGTGATTGGGTTCATTCATACACATTGTAGAGACGACGCTAACAAATGGAGTCAGATTTCTATTACCGGTATGTTGCATTTTACATGTTTTTAATATTTGAAACTTATGTATATAAATACAATTGGATATATGGCAAAGCGAAGCACTGTATGGAAGCGGGTTCCTTAAAGGAGAACTATGAGGGGGGGGAGGGGCTTTTCAATCACCTCATAGTTCTAGCCGACCTGTGACAATGAGACTGTCACAGGCCGGCTCAGTAGATCGGGAGGTGAGCGAACACATGCCGGCGCTCGCTCACCTCTCGATCCTGTCACGGCTCTCTGCCATGACAGGGGAGGGGCTGGATTCCCCCCTCCCCGCTCCGATCCTCCAGCGCTGACTGGCGGAACGGACGGGGGAGGGGGCGGGTACAGCTGGCTCTGCATCTAGATAGGCGGAGCCAGCTGTCAGTCACCCAGCTGGGCGGATCCCGGCACAATTGTCTGGGATCCGCTTCATCTGCGGCGTCTCAGTATACCGCGAGCTGTAGCTCCCTATATACTGAGCCTAGGGTGACGGGAGGACGCTAGTTTGTGCCCTCCCGTTACCCTAAGGAGAACTATGGGGAAAAACACTGACCCCGTAGTTCTCCTTTAATGTCCATTATGATCTAATGAGAACATGAGCGCAGTCATTGGATGTGGTGACCCATATAATCCCCCATTAGAGAACACTGACAGCAAAACAACTTCCTCCGATCCGTTACATGAGCTCTGCATCCCGATACTTCATAATAGATAAACACCAAATCATATATGTACAGTATGTAATTGTATGTAATGTTTATGTTTTATAAGAGCCATTTAGTTTATTTGTTTCATAAGATTACTCGTCACTCGATCACACACACATCCGTGAAGAAGCGGACTTTGCTCCAGGAAACGCGTCGGACGAAGATCAATGTATGAAAGGCAACTTGTGACATATTATACAACGACGAGATTGTAATAAGTCTTTTCATTGCTGTAACCAGGAGATCCTGTGACTGTCGGGAAACTATTTTTATATACAGAATATAAGAAAACACATTGAGAGATTTGTATGTGTTTGGTGATCACATGTCCCCCCCATTCCTCTGCCTTTTGGGAATTGTGGTCCTTACAATGATGATGATGATGATATAGCGACTTATCTCCTCCCACTTACTGTTTATCTTCCACGAATCCTTTTCTCCGCTCTTCCGTTCCTCCCAGTCACCAGCAATACGCTCAGCGTTCGTACCTCGGGGGCCCGTCGCTGTAATAAAACTCAGCGACGCCCCACCCTTTGTGCGCAGGGGCCAGCGTGAATCCGGCGATACATTCGTGCGTGGATCCGACCGGCGGCTTGCCGTTATAGACGAAGGGGCTGGTCTTCCGATTGGGCCGGGCGCACACATTGTACGTTTTACCTCCTGCCAGAAGGCAATGACGGAGAGTTACAACGGGCAGAAATAGCGCAGGTGCCATGGTTACCCGTCCCGTACGACTCCCAGCATAGCGACGGGCCCCCACCGAACCAATACCGGTAACCCCTCCCCCCACCTCTGACCCGCGCCCTCACCTGCGGTGAAGCTGAACACGTATTGATCTTTAATGTCCTTATCGTCCGCAATCTCGGAGAGGTGAACGCTGGAGCTTTGGATTCCCTCCTTCTTACCACCCGGGAGGAAGACGTAACCTAACGTGAAGCTGAAACATAATGGCGGATATGTATGATCAGAAGAGATTATACTCCGCCCCCACCACCCCCCCCCCCC
>NW_017307783.1:207129-207842 GCF_000935625.1 Nanorana parkeri
TTACACTCCCCCCCCACCCCCCCCCCCCCCTCCCCCGATGTGTGAAGGATCAATCACATCCCAAATCTTAACCAATAAAAGACGGATGTGCACCCTGATCTGCAATGGATTCCCCACCAGAGCCCGAGTCCCCAGACTACGCTGGACGGCTGATTTATGGTTTGTGTGGTAGAGGAACATCAGATGTGCCGGCACCACCAGGTAGGGGCCCCCCGAGGAGTGAACGTCCATGAGCGCGGTGTGCGTGCCGGGATCAGTCTAAACGTGATCTTGTGTTCAAAACTGAACTGAATATTCATAATGAGGCCGTAATTATATCTTGTATAAGGTTATAATCCATCTATCAGATTAAACCATCTCATCCATCCATCCATCCATCTCATCCATCCATCCATCTCATCCATCCATCCATCATCCATCCATCCATCCATCTCATCCATCCATCCATCCATCTCATCCATCCATCCATCCATCTCATCCATCCATCTCATCCATCTCATCCATCTCATTCATCCATCCATCCATCCATCCATCCATCCATCATCCATCCATCTCATCCATCCATCTCATCCATCCATCCATCCATCTCATCCATCCATCTCATCCATCTCATCCATCTCATCCATCCATCCATCCATCTCATCCATCCATCCATCCATCTCATCCATCCATCCATCCATCCATCTCATCCATCCATCCATCATCCATCCATC
>NW_017307783.1:209750-213911 GCF_000935625.1 Nanorana parkeri
CATCCATCCATCCATTCCATCCATCTCATCCATCCATCCATCATCCATCCATCCATCCATCATCCATCCATCCATCCATCCATCCATCCATCATCCATCCATCATCCATCCATCTCATCCATCCATCCATCTATCCATCATCCATCCATCATCCATCCATCCATCTTCCATGCCTGTAAGTCTGTCATCTATTTTTATTCTATCATGGTGAGTCATCTGTCACTTTATCTATCCATGGTCCTCAGTCTCTATCATCTGTCACTCTGCCCATCCAATGCCATAGGTATGTGACATCTGACATGTTATCAGTTCATGGCCCCCGAGTCTTTGTCATCTGTCACTGTATCCCCGTGTGTCGGTTTGGTCTTCCATCACTCAGTCTGCGTCATCTTTCGCACTTCATTCCTGTCTCAGTCTGTCACTCTGCCCATCCCTGGCAGTCGGTCTGTAATCTCTGCCAGTTTATCGGTTCGTATCATCTGTCGCCGCGCCATCCATGTCTGTCATCTGTTAATAGGTATTTATGTGTCATTCTTCCTCTACAATCTCGTAAAATTCCACAAACCTCAAAAACCATCAAAAACATGACGTATCGGTGGAATTCTGCCCAGTCCCTCAGACCTGCAAAACAAAGGACACAACGCATGACATCGCATGGAGTATGTACGGGGGAAATCTCAACATTGTGGGAGGGGCAGAGACACAAACTACTGGAGGGAAATCTCATCATTGTGGGAGGGGCAGAGACATAAACTACTGGGGGAAATCTCACCATTGTGGGAGGGGCAGAGACATAAACTACTGGGGGAAATCTCACCATTGTGGGAGGGGCAGAGACATAAACTACTGGGGGAAATCTCACCATTGTGGGAGGGGCAGAGACATAAACTACTGGGGGAAATCTCACCATTGTGGGAGGGGCAGAGACATAAACTACTGGGGGAAATCTCACCATTGTGGGAGGGGCAGAGACATAAACTACTGGGGGAAATCTCACCATTGTGGGAGGGGCAGAGACATAAACTACTGGGGGAAATCTCACCATTGTGGGAGGGGCAGAGACATAAACTACTGGGGGAAATCTCACCATTGTGGGAGGGGCAGAGACATAAACTACTGGGGGAAATCTCACCATTGTGGGAGGGGCAGAGACATAAACTACTGGGGGAAATCTCACCATTGTGGGAGGGGCAGAGACATAAACTACTGGGGGAAATCTCACCATTGTGGGAGGGGCAGAGACATAAACTACTGGGGGAAATCTCACCATTGTGGGAGGGGCAGAGACATAAACTACTGGGGGAAATCTCACCATTGTGGGAGGGGCAGAGACATAAACTACTGGGGGAAATCTCACCATTGTGGGAGGGGCAGAGACATAAACTACTGGGGGAAATCTCACCATTGTGGGAGGGGCAGAGACATAAACTACTGGGGGAAATCTCACCATTGTGGGAGGGGCAGAGACATAAACTACTGGGGGAAATCTCACCATTGTGGGAGGGGCAGAGACATAAACTACTGGGGGAAATCTCACCATTGTGGGAGGGGCAGAGACATAAACTACTGGGGGAAATCTCACCATTGTGGGAGGGGCAGAGACATAAACTACTGGGGGAAATCTCACCATTGTGGGAGGGGCAGAGACATAAACTACTGGGGGAAATCTCACCATTGTGGGAGGGGCAGAGACATAAACTACTGGGGGAAATCTCACCATTGTGGGAGGGGCAGAGACATAAACTACTGGGGGAAATCTCACCATTGTGGGAGGGGCAGAGACATAAACTACTGGGGGAAATCTCACCATTGTGGGAGGGGCAGAGACATAAACTACTGGGGGAAATCTCACCATTGTGGGAGGGGCAGAGACATAAACTACTGGGGGAAATCTCACCATTGTGGGAGGGGCAGAGACATAAACTACTGGGGGAAATCTCACCATTGTGGGAGGGGCAGAGACATAAACTACTGGGGGAAATCTCACCATTGTGGGAGGGGCAGAGACATAAACTACTGGGGGAAATCTCACCATTGTGGGAGGGGCAGAGACATAAACTACTGGGGGAAATCTCACCATTGTGGGAGGGGCAGAGACATAAACTACTGGGGGAAATCTCACCATTGTGGGAGGGGCAGAGACATAAACTACTGGGGGAAATCTCACCATTGTGGGAGGGGCAGAGACATAAACTACTGGGGGAAATCTCACCATTGTGGGAGGGGCAGAGACATAAACTACTGGGGGAAATCTCACCATTGTGGGAGGGGCAGAGACATAAACTACTGGGGGAAATCTCACCATTGTGGGAGGGGCAGAGACATAAACTACTGGGGGAAATCTCACCATTGTGGGAGGGGCAGAGACATAAACTACTGGGGGAAATCTCACCATTGTGGGAGGGGCAGAGACATAAACTACTGGGGGAAATCTCACCATTGTGGGAGGGGCAGAGACATAAACTACTGGGGGAAATCTCACCATTGTGGGAGGGGCAGAGACATAAACTACTGGGGGAAATCTCACCATTGTGGGAGGGGCAGAGACATAAACTACTGGGGGAAATCTCACCATTGTGGGAGGGGCAGAGACATAAACTACTGGGGGAAATCTCACCATTGTGGGAGGGGCAGAGACATAAACTACTGGGGGAAATCTCACCATTGTGGGAGGGGCAGAGACATAAACTACTGGGGGAAATCTCACCATTGTGGGAGGGGCAGAGACATAAACTACTGGGGGAAATCTCACCATTGTGGGAGGGGCAGAGACATAAACTACTGGGGGAAATCTCACCATTGTGGGAGGGGCAGAGACATAAACTACTGGGGGAAATCTCACCATTGTGGGAGGGGCAGAGACATAAACTACTGGGGGAAATCTCACCATTGTGGGAGGGGCAGAGACATAAACTACTGGGGGAAATCTCACCATTGTGGGAGGGGCAGAGACATAAACTACTGGGGGAAATCTCACCATTGTGGGAGGGGCAGAGACATAAACTACTGGGGGAAATCTCACCATTGTGGGAGGGGCAGAGACATAAACTACTGGGGGAAATCTCACCATTGTGGGAGGGGCAGAGACATAAACTACTGGGGGAAATCTCACCATTGTGGGAGGGGCAGAGACATAAACTACTGGGGGAAATCTCACCATTGTGGGAGGGGCAGAGACATAAACTACTGGGGGAAATCTCACCATTGTGGGAGGGGCAGAGACATAAACTACTGGGGGAAATCTCACCATTGTGGGAGGGGCAGAGACATAAACTACTGGGGGAAATCTCACCATTGTGGGAGGGGCAGAGACATAAACTACTGGGGGAAATCTCACCATTGTGGGAGGGGCAGAGACATAAACTACTGGGGGAAATCTCACCATTGTGGGAGGGGCAGAGACATAAACTACTGGGGGAAATCTCACCATTGTGGGAGGGGCAGAGACATAAACTACTGGGGGAAATCTCACCATTGTGGGAGGGGCAGAGACATAAACTACTGGGGGAAATCTCACCATTGTGGGAGGGGCAGAGACACAAACTACTGGGGGAATCTCACCATTGTGGGAGGGGCAGACACCAGAACTATGTGAAATTTTGCATTGAATCGAATATTGAAGAATTATATGAATCTTTAGCCCATGTGACCATGTAAAACCAATATTTTATCGACTTGTAATTAAGTATCAGAGATTTTTGTTTGGTGGGATGTTGTTGATGAAATAAAAACAAAGCATTTTGTAGACAGAACGTTCCTACCGTATGAACGATTGCGGAGTCCTTCCATTACAAGCGTCTTCCGCTCCTGCCCGGCGATCCTCACATTCATATCACAGTGTCCCCATTGTTCAAAGCGGTAATGTTCAGTGCTGGATCTGGAGGAGAATTCGTCCTTTAAAACCCGACTTCAGCCAAAACTATTTTTTTTTTTAGATATAGATTACAATTATCATTTTGTTACTGGTGTTACTGGTGTTACCGGTGTTACCGGTGTTACCGGTGTTACTGGTGTTACCGGTGTTACTGGTGTTACTGGTGTTACCGGTGTTACCGGTGTTACTGGTGTTACCGGTGTTACCGGTGTTACTGGTGTTACCGGTGTTACCGGTGTTACTGGTGTTACCGGTGTTACTGGTGTTACTGGTGTTACCGGTGTTAC
>NW_017307783.1:214879-217148 GCF_000935625.1 Nanorana parkeri
GGTGTTACTGGTGTTACCGGTGTTACCGGTGTTACTGGTGTTACCGGTGTTACCGGTGTTACTGGTGTTACCGGTGTTACTGGTGTTACTGGTGTTACCGGTGTTACCGGTGTTACTGGTGTTACCGGTGTTACCGGTGTTACTGGTGTTACTGGTGTTACCGGTGTTACCGGTGTTACTGGTGTTACCGGTGTTACTGGTGTTACTGGTGTTACTGGTGCCTGTAGCAGGGAGACTTTTCCTCCCCTTCTGTCCGGTGACACCAGGTGTAAGGGAAGACAAATTAGCTACTGGACCCCAGCACCTGAGCAGGCACAGACACCGGTACACGGCTCGCCACCCTGAGACATAGCTGGACACGCGCCTTTGCGTAAGAGCGCATGCGTTCACATTGGCACCAGGCGGGCTGTTCAAGGACCGCTCTCCGGTACTTCGCTGCGTGGTCTTCAGCTGTTGCATTGCCTCTCCTGACCTATGGATGCCTTGTCATTGACCCAGCATATGTTCCTGACCTGCTCCTGGGTCGCCCCCTCTGCTTCTATTACTGACCTCAGCTGGCTAACCTGACCTTCTCCTGCTGCTCACAAGTTACTGACCTCGGCTATCCGTTACTCCGTGACTCCGCCTCCTGCACTTCGCTGACCGCTTGCTGCTGACCCTGGCTTGTCCCTGGATATCACTCCTCTGTTGGCTGCTATTCCCGCACACCCGCCAATGACCTCCCACTGACGTCTGTCTGTCCACACTCCTGTACCCACCCTACCAGTTCAGACTTCACTACACCTGCCCCTCCATTGCCCCCGTGTCACCACTGCCAGGCTCAATGAAGAGCTCACCACCTCCGGCATCCACCAGGCACAGAACTAAGGGGAACATTCACTGGATTTGGTCTCTCCCTACTGTGGTCACTCAATGCCAACAACATTCACTTGTTGTATTACCACATTCACTGGGATCCACATTGGTGCAAATTCAATGCAAGTGATTGTGAATCCTGATCATGAACCAGTGGCGTCACAAGGGGGGTGCGGCCCGCACCCGGGTGACACCATTGGAGGGGTGACACCAAAATGACTTGTAGTCATTTTGGTGTCACCCCCCCTCTGAATAGTCGGGCGCTCGGTCATGGACTGAACGCCCGACAGTATCAGGAGAGAGGAGGGGACCCGGCGGCATACCTTATCCCACCGGGTGAACGTCCCCTCCTCTCTCTGCCGGCGTCCATCACCAAGATGGGCGCCGACAAGGAATCAGAATACTGCCGCGCGTGCGCGATGACGTCTGCGAAATATCCCACTGGAACCATTATGTTTTTTATGTTCAATAAGTGCAAAAAAATACCCCCAGAAATCTTGTGAACTGATCATTTCCCTTCGCTCTCAGCCTGTATGGAGTGTTATCAGTTACACTGTTCCCAGCTGTCTTGGTGGACTACAGAACAACAGCCTCTTGTGTTCTAGAGAAGAGGGGGGTGTTCTGTAGTGCTGGCACATGTCCTTCTATGGATACAGTGCAGTGAGTGAGAGTTGTCACCCTAAAGCTGCCCGTACACCTGACGATCATCGTACGATAGTTGCGGGTGATCCCGCGATCGTACGATAATCGGCAGGTGTACGGGCAGCGTGCGACCGCATCTTCTGTACGGTCGCACGACTTTCGTCTTGCGAGCACGGTAGAAAACCCGCCGAAAATCGTAGATTTCGGACGGGCGGGTAGCCGCGACCGCAAGACGGAAGCCGCACGGGCGAGGTGCGCAGATGCAGATGCGCAGACTTGTGATGATCGCAAGTACGATCTGCCCGTCCAAGATGGGCGGGTCGCACGGAATTTGAATCACGTTACAACCATTGCACAGCGAAAGTCGTGCGATGGTTGTAAGGTGTACGGCCAGTTTTAGACAGAGAGTGTGTGATATTGGCGGGATCACATGGTGACAATGAGGAAAGTCGAAAAAAGAAAAGTAAAGCAGCCGCCGACTGCAGAGCCCATCTGAGACTGCCTATGGTGGGCTCTGAAGGGGTCTCAGGTGGTCTGGTCAGGGCTGCATCCCTCCTTTCCTTTCTAGCTCCTCCTACCAGCACACATGGCCTCATCTGCCGCCGGACAGGCCAGATGTGACGTCACGTCGCTAACGTGACGTCACTTCCGGGTCCTGCGCAGCTAGTGCCAGGCTTCCGCCTCCTCGCCATTCACCGTCGGCCGATAGTCATGTAAGGGACCCGGGCGGGGCCCCCAGGCTGCCCGGGCCCCTTACATGAGTATCGGCCGT
>NW_017307783.1:217809-218134 GCF_000935625.1 Nanorana parkeri
GGGCAGCGTGCGACCGCATCTTCTGTACGGTCGCACGACTTTCGTCTTGCGAGCACGGTAGAAAACCCGCCGAAAATCGTAGATTTCGGACGGGCGGGTAGCCGCGACCGCAAGACGGAAGCCGCACGGGCGAGGTGCGCAGATGCAGATGCGCAGACTTGTGATGATCGCAAGTACGATCTGCCCGTCCAAGATGGGCGGGTCGCACGGAATTTGAATCACGTTACAACCATTGCACAGCGAAAGTCGTGCGATGGTTGTAAGGTGTACGGCCAGTTTTAGACAGAGAGCGTGTGATATTGGCGGGGTGAACTGGGGACACTGG
>NW_017307783.1:218210-222133 GCF_000935625.1 Nanorana parkeri
CCCCCCCCCCGCGCCGCTGGACGCAGGGCTTAGTGACGTGCTGGACGCAGGGCTTAGTGACGTGCTGGACACAGGACCCACCTGAGAGGGACCCTGCAGAGCCCATCTGAGACTGCCTATGGTGGGCTCTGAAGGGGTCTCAGGTGGTCTGGTCAGGGCTGCATCCCTCCTTTCCTTTCTAGCTCCTCCTACCAGCACACATGGCCTCATCTGCCGCCGGACAGGCCAGATGTGACGTCACGTCGCTAACGTGACGTCACTTCCGGGTCCTGCGCAGCTAGTGCCAGGCTTCCGCCTCCTCGCCATTCACCGTCGGCCGATAGTCATGTAAGGGACCCGGGCGGGGCCCCCAGGCTGCCCGGGCCCCTTACATGAGTATCGGCCGTACCCCCCCCTGATGGCTGCCCTGGCCGCCACATCTAAAGAGCGATGAGCTTTGATGCGACGTTCTTGTGTTCGTGGTTTAGATTCTCTTTCATTTCACTTTCCTTAGTGACTCCGATACTTTGTTGCCGAAGTGCCGAGATTTCAGAGAAGCAGATAATAGTCGGTTGTCCTCGCCCCGAGACGGATACTTTTTATACTTTTTTTATTATTAAAACCTTCTCACATTTTTTCTCACGCGGCCCCGACGATGGCGTCACGTGACGTTCTCCGGGTGATTACGCGAGCGCGCTTACCTCAGTATCGCCGGCACACGTTTGATGTCCTCCAGAGCCATAGAGTGTCCGATAGCCTTGGGGTGAATGTCAGAGCCGAAGTCAAACAGCCGCGATTGGGGGGTCCAGCTGCAGAGAAGAGCGAAGACATCGGAATGACTGAGATTTACTAAAAAAGGGAAAATTCAGATCCATAAAAAAACAAAGAAACAAGAAATATATATTTATGGTATTAGCGCCTTGTAGCCCCTCAAAGCTCAGAGAATGGGAGGAAGAGGTAGCATCAACTGGAGCATGCTGATAGGAGGAGAGAAGAGAGCGACACAGAGATGAGCTCATCAGTCTGCTGCTTCTCCTTTCGCTGATCCATCCTGTCACCGTCCGAGCCGGGACACCCGCACTTGTACAGACCTGCACTTGGGGTGAGCGTAGGGGGGCGTGCGGCCGCGTAGTCCCATAGAGAAGGACGGGGGCTGCGTACTAATCACACGCCGCACCTGTCCTTCCCGGGAGCTGCCCGATACGGCCGTGCACGCAGAACGGAGCTGTACGTGCGGGCCGATTCCAGTGTGCCTTATGTTGACAGAGTAGCCACTCCCACTGCTAAGCCTGATTTCGGCTTCCTGCTGACATATGGCACCTCATTATAAAGTCAGATTTAAAGGAGAACTATGAGGGGGGAGGGGCTTTTCACTCACCTCATAGTTCTAGCCGACCTGTGACCATGAGACTGTCACAGGTCGGCTCAGTAGATCGGGAGGTGAGGGAACACATACCGGCGTTCGCTCACTTCTCGATCCTGTCACGGCTCTCTGCTGTGACAGGGGAGGGGCTGGATTCCCCCCTCCCCGCTCCGATCCGCTAGCGCTGACTGGCGGAACGGACGGGAGAGGGGGCGGGTACAGCTGGCTCTGCCTCTAGATAGGCGGAGCCAGCTGTCAGTCACGCAGCTGGGAGGATCCAGACATAATTGTCGGGATCCGCTCTCAGTATACCGCGAGCTGTAGCTCCCTATATACTGAGCTTAGGGTGACGGGAGGACGCTAGTTTGTGTCCTCCCGTTACCCTAAGGAGGACTATGGGGGAAAGCCCTGACCTCGTAGTTCTCCTTTAAGGAAATTGCATTTGCTAAAAAAGAAATAATCTCTGAGTGGGTTTCATTTGCTGTCAATATTTGCGTCATTTTTTTTTTTTTCATTTTTTAAAATCTGAGAACGGCGTTTTTTTTTAATCTTACAGGAAGGAGATTTCCACGTGAACGGTCCGCGTCTGGTCTTCGCTGTCGCGGTGTTGGAATGGCCCCTTCCTGGAAGAGACGTCTCAGGATTAGAAGAAGCAGCGCGGATCGCAGAATGTTAATATGAAGAAAGGCGCGCGGGGGGAATGATAGAACTTTGTTACAATGTATCTAAACCCGAAAACCAACAATGTAACATGTCGCGGCTCACCCGTCCTCAGATGTGGCGGCCGCATTCGCTTTCTCTTTTCAGACTTTATTCCTTTATTATTCACCTGGTGATTCCGCCAGTGACACACTTCCTGTCCTGGGGAGACGACGCTCACTCGCTGTACTGTGTCTATGGAGGAGAAGCGTTGTCACCCTAAGGGCCCATTCACGCCACATCCAGATCATCTCCAGACCAGATTGTTTCCGGACCCAAAATGCATCCCAATGTATCCCTATGCTATTTCTGGCCTCTGTTCACACCAGCGCAGTCCGTCCCGGACCAGAAAAATACCGCAGGTCTCATTTCGTCTGGTCTGGAATGCACTGGAACTGCGGGCAGGTTCACACCATTTTCCGGACCAGAACTGGTCTGGAAAATGGTGTGAACCTGTCCTAAGGACCTGATCACACCAAATGCAGTGCGTCCCAGGCAGGTTCTGGCCGGAACGCACTGCATATGGTGTGAAGAGGCCCTAAGACAGTACTGCAGAACACCTCCCTCTCTCCTCATCGTTATAACATAGGGCGGGCGGTCTGTAGTCTTTAAACAGATAACTGGGACACAATGTAACTGATCAGAGTTCAGCGCAGGAAGTTATCATGTTCTGAGATCTCTGGCGGGATCAACGGGGATTCTTCACACTTCTCGCACACGTATCATGAAACACTTTCGGCGGAATCCTGTGTCCTGAGTCTGAGCGGCTCGGGATTAGTTCACCGAATATTTAATGAATATTTATAAGATCTAAATTCTGGATGTGAGGCCGGGAGGAGGTGACAGCCGTGTGCTCACCCAGGCTCCAATGAACCATGCACGCGATTGGTGGACACCCGCGGGTGGGCGGAGACAGTGACGTGAGCAGTACCTTAGATCCCCGTCGAAGGCGATTTTCCATTTCTTAGTTGACGCCTCATATTCGATGCCGAGTCCGGAGCTTCTCCAGGCCGTGTCAGAGTCGTCGTCCAGGATGGTGTCGGGGTGCTCCGTGTGCTGAATCACAAAGTCACACGGATGAAAGAAGAAAGACGACCAATGCTCCCTCCTGCCTGCAGCAGACTGATCACTGGGGGGAGGGGAGACTGAGGAAATGCTTCCTCCTGCCTGCAGCAGACTGATCACTGGGGGGGGGGAGACAAGCAGACTGATCCCTGGGGGGGAGGGGAGACTGAGGAAACGCTTCCTCCTGCCTGCAGCAGCATGTGTTGTGTCTGTTATATTGAGGTGACCACCGGCTGTGAGCGCCCCCCTCTGGGCAGCGTCATATGACAGCAGATAAAGTCTGATTCCAATTTTTTTAAGAACAATTTTCTCGATTTGAACAAAACATACGAATTTACCTGGAAATCGCCGGCGCCGTCCACTCTGAGGAAAAGCCAAACTTCGCACTTTGCGTTCCGCCGCCGGGCGATGCGACAGATGAGGACGCTCTGATCCACTTTAGATACGGACATGAAGTACACAGAATCGATGAACTGCAACAAGAAAGCCACCGCCACGGCGTGCATCACCGTCGCGCGGAGCGGTTTAAAGGGCCGACTCGCCCCAAAATATGATCTCAGATATGGGGGGAGGGGATGTGTTGTATCATCTGCATGTGGGATTCCTGGAAGTCTCACTCCTCATGTAACACAAAGAGTCCAACAGGAAGGGCGAAAGCATACGGTGTAGGGGGCGGAGTCGGGAACTTAAGTTGCAGAGGTTTGGCTCAAATCAAATATTGGGCTTTGTGGGCCCTTTAGAGCAGGGGGTAGCCAAACTCCGCCCCCCCCCAACCCCCCCCCCCCCCCCGCGGGGGGGGGGGCAGCCAACACCAACG
>NW_017307783.1:222739-228544 GCF_000935625.1 Nanorana parkeri
ACTACGAATCCCACGAGGCATCGCAAGATTCTCACAGCCACAGGTATGGCTCCCGGAGAGAGATGCATCGTGGGATTTGTAGTTTCACCCCGCAGCTGGAGGGGGCGGAGTTTTGGCTAACCCTGCTTTAAAGGGAACCTGTCTAGATGCATAATGCCTTTCCTGATGAGCTTCAGATGGAAGGCGACTTGTTGAGTGAACAGCGAGAAGTGTGTGTGGGTGAAATCGCCGCCTCTGACCTGCTACACCCAGACAGAGAATAGCAGCTTCCATCTGAGGCTTCTCCCACGTACAGGTGAACGGGTTCCTTTCATGTAGATCTAGAGCCCATGGTGTAAAGCCAATTTAAAGAGACCCTGTCACCAACTAGCATAACAATAGTGATATTTTCTTGCAGGGAAAGCAATTCTTTACCGTTACCCTCCCCCCAAATGGAATCCGCCACTGGTTGCTCACCCTGTCAGTGCTGGACGCAGTACAGAGAACACTGAGCCATTCCTATCAGTTTATTAGGATGGATTGCATTCAGAGAAGCTCTTCACAGCGACGACATCGTCCAATCGCCAGGAATCTGATTTTGCAATAATGGACAAACATAAAAATCTTCTTCCAAGTAGCCGTTTCCCTGGAATCTGCAGGAAACAAAATCTGGATCCAAAAAATGTCAGCAATGAAGAAATGTGGATGCTGAGTTTACTTAAAGGGGAACTGACGAAAAGACAACATTACATTTCATATTCCACTTTCTGTATCCGTGTGAAGTGTCTGAGAGGCTCATTAATATTCATATGAACAATGCTGTTTGGAGTAGACACAGCTGCATCATTTCGGGTGCAGCATGGACAATAGATAGGAATTAGTTCTTATTGTTTCATCTGCTGCAAAGTTTTTAGCTCTTTACGATGGGTCTGTAGTGCTGCCGATACGGCCTCTTTGTCGGTGTACTGTCCCCTTTAGTGGAGGAGATATGGACCAGCGATAGTAGGAGGAACTAGGTTGCATTTAATGTTGGAGCGCATCCTCAGTGTGCCCTTCCATTGACATCATTATGCCACCCTGATGACGTTGTTAAGACGCGGGAGTAGCGGTGGAAGGGAAGACAGGCGCACACATGCCCTCCTCCCTCAGCCAGGGCTGGATTTCCCACAAGGCCAACCAAGGCCCGGCCTCGGGGCAGCAGGGAGTAGAGGGGTAGCAGGGAGTAGAGGGGCAGCAGGGTGTAGAGGGGCAGCAGGGGTGTGGAATTCCTATCTCCTGATGCCGGGGACATGCAGTTCTGGGCACCGGGTGGGTAGTTGTTTTCTACATTTAGCCCCTATTTTGGGCAAGCAGAGCTAAATGTACAGCGGGCAAGCCACCGCTTGTTTTGTACAAGTGATCACGGCAATCATCACTTGTATGCAGCCTGGACAATGGCTGGCGCCAGGCTGGGTGACCCTTGTGTGGGGGTGACCCCATTCCGAGGATCTTCTTCACCTCTCACATGCCGGACGTACGGTAAGTTTGATTGATAAGACTATGGACTCTGCAGGTAACTCCATGTCCCGTTTTTTTCCCCCTCTATGGAGGTCCTTCAGATGGGATAGCTCCATCCTCTACAACTGGGACACTTTCATCGGGAAAGTTCATCAATTTTTAGCCAATATATATTTCCACTAAAATTCCCATACGGCATCTCCGGGGTCCCATTTATTACTCAGACTTACTACCTGAGCCCCAAAATATTGTCACATGTTGGGGAATTATGACATAAAACTTGTAGTGTGTTTTATACTTTTTCTGCTTCCACTTTTCTCTTTCCTCTTTATTGCCAAACAACTGAATTGGCTTTTCCCCCACACCACATGTATCCGAAAGCCTTGCAGTCTCCTAGATAACAGGGCACAGTGGAATATGAGTCATATAATGTTGAAAAAAAATGAGGTTATGTGCAGTGTTACCTCCATCTATAGGCATTCTGTAAACACAACTATCCCTAATGGGTCCATGAGCCCAAACCTGCCCTCAACTAACATGGCAGCTGCAGCGCATCCTTCCACATTTTAGCTCTGCCCTTAACAAACATGGCAACCGCACAGCACCTTTCCACCGAAGCTTGCCCTCAACCAACATGACCGCGCCTGTCAGCATTCAGTGATGCGCATGCGCAATGAGTTCACGCCCGAAGTCGGCCGAGAGGCACCGCCTGCGTCTCCGGAAAGAGCCGATCCCAGCAGCGACCCCGGAAGTGGCGACAACAGCCAGTCGGTGGGTCTGTGTGGCCTGCGGAGGCCGCGGGGACAATGGAGGAGAGCGGCAGCTAGGTAAGAGGGGACCGGGAGCGACGGTAGGGAGGCCATGGCAGGACCAGGAGGAGGGAGGCCGCGGTAGGGAGGCCATGGCAGGACCAGGAGGAGGGAGGCCGCAGTAGGGAGGCCATGGCCTAGTGGTTTAGACCCACAACTCCAGAGGACACATTTTATATAGAAGATCTTCCGGAGTTCTAGGGGGAAGGTCTAATGTAGTCCACAGAGAGAACTGGGAACAATGTAACTGATAGGAGTGCAGCACAGGAAGTTATCAGCTTACAAATGTTCTGGAAGGATCAATAGGTATTTTTGGGGACAGGAGAAGTGGTACTGTGCAGAGTCCATACACACAGAATAAGAACAGACACCGAGAATGACACCCGGCATACAGGACAAGGGAAGTGGTACTGTGCCGAGTCCATAAAGATACTGAGAATGACACCCGGCATACAGGACAAGGGAAGTGGTACTGTGCCGAGTCCATAAAGATACTGAGAATGACACCCGGCATACAGGACAAGGGAAGTGGTACTGTGCCGAGTCCATAAAGATACTGAGAATGACACCCGGCATACAGGACAAGGGAAGTGGTACTGTGCCGAGTCCATAAAGATACTGAGAATGACACCCGGCATACAGGACAAGGGAAGTGGTACTGTGCCGAGTCCATAAAGATACTGAGAATGACACCCGGCATACAGGACAAGGGAAGTGGTACTGTGCCGAGTCCATAAAGATACTGAGAATGACACCCGGCATACAGGACAAGGGAAGTGGTACTGTGCCGAGTCCATAAAGATACTGAGAATGACACCCGGCATACAGGACAAGGGAAGTGGTACTGTGCCGAGTCCATAAAGATACTGAGAATGACACCCGGCATACAGGACAAGGGAAGTGGTACTGTGCCGAGTCCATAAAGATACTGAGAATGACACCCGGCATACAGGACAAGGGAAGTGGTACTGTGCCGAGTCCATAAAGATACTGAGAATGACACCCGGCATACAGGACAAGGGAAGTGGTACTGTGCCGAGTCCATAAAGATACTGAGAATGACACCCGGCATACAGGACAAGGGAAGTGGTACTGTGCCGAGTCCATAAAGATACTGAGAATGACACCCGGCATACAGGACAAGGGAAGTGGTACTGTGCAGAGTCGATACATACAGAATAAGAACAGATATCGAGAATGACAACCGGCATACAGGACAAGGGAAGTGGTACTGTGCCGAGTCCATAAAGATACTGAGAATGACACCCGGCATACAGGGCAAGAGAAGTGGTACTGTGCAGAGTCCATACATACAGAATAAGAACAGATACCGAGAATGACCCCGGCATACGGGACAATGAAGTTGGGGGTCACAGTCGCTCTGCATGCTGTGAATGGAGCTCTCTGATCCGTAGGGATCGTTGGCTCGCTGTCTGTGTGTCTTTGATCCCTGATTTTCGATAAGCTCCGGAGGGCGCGGAGGAGCCGTTATCAGCGCTGAGATTACAGAGTACAAAGTCTTCTGGATGGGAAGAGCGTCGGAGAGGAAAATATTTAAATATTAACCGTAAAATCGACCCGACAGGAGAATGTCAGTGGGAGGAGTTACTGGATTCACTCCGATCTCCCACAGGAAGTCAGGGATACATTGTATCACAGCACAGGGCGGGGGAGGGGGTGTGACATGAGTAGTGGGCGGTTCCCGGGAAATATATCATCAGTTTATCTCCAATCAGCGCAAAGTCTCCAAAAATATACCCCGGACGTGTCGCAGTGTACAGACGCGGGATCATTGTTCAGAGAAGCTCCGCCTCTTATCATTAATAATCCACGCATGATCTCCAGTCAGTGATTTTGCCTAGGCTGAGATGATGTCATCATTCTGCTGCAGGCAGGAGGAAGCATTTCCTCAGTCTCCCCTCCCCCCCGTGATCAGTCTGCTGCAGGCAGGAGGAAGCATTTCCTCAGTCTCCTCCCCCAGTGATCAGTCTGCTGCAGGCAGGAGGAAGCATTTCCTCAGTCTCCTCCCCCCCGTGATCAGTCTGCTGCAGGCAGGAGGAAGCATTTCCTCAGTCTCCTCCCCCCCAGTGATCAGTCTGCTGCAGGCAGGAGGAAGCATTACGATATAAGCAATGACCAGTCCACTTTATGTTTTGGATGGCGTTAAAGTAGAACTATGAGGGGAGTGATTTACGCTCATAGTTCTAGCCGACCTGTGACAATGACACTGTCACAGGTCGGCTCAGTAGATCGGGAGGTGAGCGAACACATACCGGCGCTCGCTCACCTCTCGATCCTGTCCCTGCAGAGAGTCCTGACTGTCACTACCTGCAGGGATTCCCCCCTCCCCGCTCCGATCCTCCAGCGCTGATTGGCGGAACGGGAGGGGGGCGGGCACAGCTGGCTCTGCCTCTGGATAGGCAGAGCCAGCTGTCACTCACGCAGCTGGGCGGATCCAGACATCGATGTTGGGATCCGCTCCGGCTGCGGCGTCTCAGTATACCGCGAGCTGTAGCTCCCTATATACTGAGCCTAGGGTGACGGGAGGACGCTAGTTTGTGTCCCCCCGTTACCCTAAGGAGAAGTATGAGGTCAGTGTTTTTCCCCATAGTTCTCCTAAGGGTCACAGGGGGACACAAACTAGCGTCCTCCCGTCACCCTAGGCTCAGTATATAGGGAGCTGTAGCTCGCGGTATACTGAGACGCCGCAGCCGGAGCGGATCCCGACATCGATGTCTGGATCCGCCCAGCTGCGTGAGTGACAGCTGGCTCTGCCTATCCAGAGGCAGAGCCAGCTGTGCCCGCCCCCTCCCCCGTCTGTTCTACCAGTCAGCGCTGGAGGATCGGAGCGGGGAGGGGGGAATCCAGCCCCTCCCCCTGTCACGGCAGAGAGCCGTGACAGGATCGAGAAGTGAGCGAGCGCCGGCATGCGTTCGCTCACCTCCCGATCTTCTGAGCCGACCTGTGACAGTCTCATTGTCACACGTCGGCTAGAACTATGAGGTGAGTGAGGTGAGTGAAAAGCAGTGTCAGTGACCCCAGTGGGGGATTTTTCTCTCCGGGTCTTTCTGGGGGGAAAGTCTCACAACCCCCATCGTGCTGACGGATGATGTTTCCTCGGGGGGACGTCGCGTGTTATCAGAGATCCGACCGTCCCGCAGCAGCTTTCTAATTTTATATCAATTAAACCGGAACGGCGATAACATTCCAACCCGGGAAAATTGTGTGATGTCATCAGGCGGGGGAGTTCTCCTAATTGTACGTTATGTCATACCTGAATTATAGGTCACATGTCTGGGAGGGGGGCGGGGACTGATTTATATACAGTGTGCGCACAATTATTAGGTGAGCGAGTCACCAAATCACCATTTTGATGCATATTGTCCGAACTCCGAGCTGTATAAAGGGGGAGGACGGAGGTCAGATAGAAGACTGAAGGGGAGGACGGAGGTCAGATAGAAGACTGAAGGGGAGGACGGAGGTCAGATAGAAGACTGAAGGGGAGGACGGAGGTCAGATA
>NW_017307783.1:228887-232853 GCF_000935625.1 Nanorana parkeri
TGGAGACCCCCTCCCCAAGCTGCAACGACCGGCTTCTGAGGAGCGCGCGTCACATGACATCCCGAACCATCTTTTGTCTTTCAGTCACAACTCAGACCTTGAGAAACGGGGTGTCACTGGGCCCCCCCGAAATGTGTCGGCTGTGTCTGCAGAACCGTGGGGTTGTCTCTGTTATGACAGGTTCTCTTTGGACTGGGATCCCGTGATGTGAATATATAATGATGATGTAATCTGCTCCAATGTCTCCTTCCTTCTCCTCCTCAGATGCCCCCCCGGGACATGACTGGTTCCCCCTGCGGAGGAAGGGAGACGACGACGTCCCTGTAACATTCATGACGCTGTGAGGTGGGTCACGTGACCTCTTTGTTAAAGGGAAAGCTACATTGTAATAGGAAACAATGTAACGCATCATCGGGTCTCTTGTTGCAGATTTAAAGTGATTTTTGATACATTTTTACAAGTTTTCTTCTCCGTATTTTCTGTTTATTGTAATCGATATAAAAATCTGTAAATCGGCCACTAGAGGGCGCTCCGTATTTCCCTAAAATCAATTATTCCTGAGAAAAGGAGGAAATGTAAAAAAAAAAAATGACACATGATGCATCCTGTCACTACACGCAACGCATGCTGAGCCCCCGCCAATGTTATTTCATCACACGTTCATCCAGTCAGTGACTTTGCCTAGACTGAGATGATGTCATCAGTCTGCTGCAGGCAGGAGGAAGCATTTCCTCAGTCCCTGCTACCCCCAGTGATCAGACTGCTGCAGGCAGGAGGAAGCATTTCTTCAGTCTCCCCTCCCCCAGTGATCAGTCTGCTGCAGGTCAGGAGGAAGCATTTCTTCAGTCCCCGCTACCCCCAGTTATTAGGCTGCTGCAGGCAGGAGGAAGCATTTCCTCAGTCTCCCCTCCCCCAGTGATCAGACTGCTGCAGGCAGGAGGAAGCATTTCCTCAGTCTCCCCTCCCCCAGTGATCAGTCTGCTGCAGGCAGGAGGAAGCATTTCATCAGTCTCCCCTCCCCCCATTGATCAGTCTGCTGCAGGCAGGAGGAAGCATTTCCTCAGTCTCCCCTCCCCCAGTGATCAGACTGCTGCAGGCAGGAGGAAGCATTTCCTCAGTCTCCCCTCCCCCAGTGATCAGACTGCTGCAGGCAGGAGGAAGCATTTCCTCACTCTCCCCTCCCCGCAGTGATCAGTCTGCTGCAGGCAGGAGGAAGCATTTCCTCACTCTCCCCTCCCCGCAGTGATCAGACTGCTGCAGGCAGGAGGAAGCATTTCCTCAGTTTCCCCTCCCCCAGTGATCAGACTGCTGCAGGCAGGAGGAAGCATTTCCTCACTCTCCCCTCCCCGCAGTGATCAGACTGCTGCAGGCAGGAGGAAGCATTTCTTCAGTCTCCCCTCCCCCAGTGATCAGTCTGCTGCAGGTCAGGAGGAAGCATTTCTTCAGTCCCCGCTACCCCCAGTTATTAGGCTGCTGCAGGCAGGAGGAAGCATTTCCTCAGTCTCCCCTCCCCCCCTGTCATCAGATTGTACATTGTAACTTTATATCCAGTCACATGGTGAGAGGCTGCAGCAGGGGGCTGATCTGCGTCAGGCTTTTTGTGAACACAGCCAAGGACTGCACGGTCGCCGGGATTGTGTCATCTCTGAGCCGGCATTTCGGTCCCGGAAGTAGATTGATGACGCCGGGTGATGCCTGAACAAAGATGGCGCCATGCAGCGCGAGTTAAAAGCAGATGAAGTCATTGTCAGGGGGGGGGAGGGGGGGGGGCGTCCTGTGATCTGAGAGGTGTCACTGATGCATGCCGCACAAAAGACAAGGAGTACATGTGATGACAGATCCTCCTTGAAGTCGCGTGTTCGGGTTTACACGCGTGTATGAATGTCATTCCTGGTCCTCATCCCGTGTGTGTGTCTCTCCAGGACGACCCCGCCAGACATGCAGTCCTCGGGGCACCGCTTCCGCGACGTGGAGCACCACCCCCTCCTGAACGAGAGCGACGGCTACGGCCCCGCCCCCCCAGAGGGCGGCGGCGAGCTGGCGGACCGGCTGTGGTTCATCCGGGACGGCTGCGGCATGGTGTGCGCCGTCATCACGTGGATGCTCGTCCTCTACGCCGACTTTGTGGTGACCTTCGTGATGCTGCTGCCGTCCAAAGACTTCTGGTTCTCCGTCGTCAACGGGACGCTCTTCAACTGCCTGGCGGTCATGGCGCTGACCTCCCACATGCGGACCATGCTGACCGATCCGGTGAGTGCCAGAACCCCCCCCGAAACCCGTATACATCCGTCCTTACAGCTCAGCTATATATACTTGTGTCCATCCAGTCCTGAGATTTACACAGCTCTGTCTGATTATTTTGCTGTTACACTTGCAGGTCACTGGACCACGACAGGAGCAGCAGCAGCGAACCGATGAGCTCGTCTCTCTGACGCTCTGCTCTCTCCTCCTGTCGGCGTGCTCCTTGCACAACTGATAACCGATTGGCTACTTGCACGCAGCTTCTCCCTCTCACAGTCTGAGCTCCGCCACGCAGGGTATTGCATGCGATGCGGAGCCGGCGTCCAGGGTGCCCGCCAGCTCCGTTATAAGGTGTCGGTGATCAGGAAGAAGGCGTCTTATTATCTTCATGTTGAATGATTTCTTCCATCACTGGAATCTTATACCTGGGAGGTACTTCCTGTCATCGCCCCGTCGCTTTCCTATTCAGAGTGACAACACTATTCCAGCCCATTCCTCCGTGTCACCAGCTCCTCCTCCCCCCTCCTCCATGTGGCGCTCTGTGGCCCCAATGAGAAGCTTGCTGTCGTCATGAGTGACGGGTGTCCCTGCATGACACTCTATGTGGCCCAGGGCAATGGGAGGGGCCGTCCAGGTGTGACATCATCATGATTGACAGCTGCCCCTGCATGACAGTCTATGTGGCCCAGGGCAATGGGAGGGGCCGTCCAGGTGTGACATCATCATGATTGACAGCTGCCCCTGCATGACAGTCTATGTGGCCCAGGGCAATGGGAGGGGCCGTCCAGGTGTGACATCATCATGATTGACAGCTGCCCCTGTCATGACTCTCTGCGTCCTGCTGTGAGGTATACAGGGCACATCGCCTGCTGACAGCCATCTCCTCCATACTATCGAGATGAACAATGTCACATGACCTCCCTATATACCTAGAAGGTCACATGACCTCCCTATATACCTAGGGCTATAGGGCTCCTCCTAGAATTGTGTGTGGCTGCGGGAGGTCACATGGCGTACGCGCATCACTTCTATGGAGGAGGAAGCGGCTCCGGTGAATGCGGGAAGCTGATACAGAGTCCGGTCCTCGTACTATCTCCTGTATATCATTATATGGAAACGAAAGGCCAACCGGGCGACATGGCGCGTCTTTAGTTTCATCGCATGCGATGCGTCCACCCCTCAGCCTGCTGCTAATCTCTCCGCTGTGTTTCGGGGGGCTTGCAGGGGGCGGTGCCCAAAGGGAATGCCACCAAGGAGTACATGGAGAGCCTGCAGCTGAAGCCGGGGGAAGTCATCTACAAATGCCCGAAGTGTTGCAGCATCAAACCGGAGCGAGCGCACCACTGCAGGTAACGCCGTGTTATTGTTGTACCGGATCAAGCTCACCTGTCGTAGAACACCCCTCCCCCACCCACACACAATGGGGGAAGTGTATCAAAACCGGAGCCGCCGTGCACGGCAACCAATCAGCTTCTAGCTTCAGTTTGTTCAGTTAAGATTATTTGAGAATGAAAGAGAGAAGCTGATTGGTCACAGCGGCTCCGAGTTTGATACATTCCTCCCATTGGCTGTGTGATGAAGTCTTTTATTTTGGAATATATTTGTATTGGGACGATGAGTTCTCGCCGCGAGGCTCCTCCCCCTCGTCCTCTGCTCCTCCCCCTCGTCCTCTGCTCCTCCCCCTCCCCCTCGTCCTCTGCTCCTCCCCCTCGTCCTCTGCTCCTC
>NW_017307783.1:233221-234826 GCF_000935625.1 Nanorana parkeri
TTCGATTTTCATCACACACCTTTATATTCTACCCACTGATGTCATGTCTGGGTCTCTGCATCCAGTGGGAGGGGCTGTACACAGCTTCCTGATAACATCACAGCACCCTGCCTCAGTACTCCTCTCAAGAACCCTCAGCCCCCGAGGCAAGCAGTGGGTGGGCTCTTGGGAGGAGTTATGCAAATGTAAAGTTCCCTTGATGGGAATTTGGAGCGGTGGGCGTTCCTAGACGGGCTTAATTTGCATAAAGACCAACTCACCCCAGGTAACGCCCACATGTGATGCCAAGCCTCCAATAGGTAAAGGACTGGAATTCTAAAGGGGCGGGGCCAGGGAAAGTTGGGGAGGAAAGGGCTAGATGATGCCGGACGTCCTCCAGCCAGGAAAGTGGGCGGGCTCTTAGATATGAATATGTAACGGATATTGTGGAACTTTTCCTGACCGGTCACCCGGAATGTCGGACATCACAGACAGTTCATTGTTCAGACGATCTACTAAGCAGCTTTGTTTTGTCCTCCCCTCCTAGATGTACATCGCACTCATCTCTCTGCACGCGCTCATTCTGTGCGGCTTCCAACTCTTCACCTGCGTCCGGGGTCAGTGGAAAGGTAAGTCCCCCAAAAGGGCGATGTCATCACTGACTCTCTGTACTTCTCTATGCAGCGCAGGGAGATCACGGCTGGTGGGAGGAGCCGGCAGGGGGCTGTACATAGCTTTCTGAAAACATCACAGCACCGTGCCTCAGTACTCCTCTCAATAGCCCTCATGCAAGCAGTGGGCGGGCTCTTGGGAGGAGTCTTGCCTTGATGGGTGGGTGTCGGTCTGGAGGAGTGGGCGGTCCTAGACAGGTTGTATTTGCATAGGTAACGACCACATGTGATGCTGAGCCTCCGTGATTGAGAGAACTAAAATCCAATGAATTAAAGGGGCGGGGCCAGAGACAGTCATGCTTGGGGGAGGAAAGCGCTAGATGATGCCGGACGTTGTTCAGATCTTTGTGTGCTCTCTGACCCCCCCCCCAATCACCCCACCAACCTCTTTTCTTTTCTCTGTCACCCCGCAGACTGCAGCAGCTTCAGTCCGCCCATCACCGTGATCCTCCTGATCTTCCTCTGCCTCGAGGGCCTCCTCTTCCTCACCTTCACAGCCGTCATGTTCGGGACACAACTTCATTCCATATGCAATGACGAAACGG
Organism: Nanorana parkeri; assembly: GCF_000935625.1. Lineage (NCBI taxonomy): Eukaryota > Metazoa > Chordata > Amphibia > Anura > Dicroglossidae > Nanorana > Nanorana parkeri. Next base: position 234,417 of record NW_017307783.1, read on the forward strand.
TACGCGGGAGGGCTCGCTGGGTGCGGTGACTGCAGGGTGAAGGGTAACCACCGCACCGATGGCTTTTCCCCTCCTGTCCCCCCCTTTTCCCCTCCTCTCCCCCCTTTTCCCCTTTTCCCCTCCTGCCCTCCCTTTTCCCCTCCTGCCCTCCCTTTTCCCCTCCTGTCCCCCCTTTTAAGTTTTACCTTTTTACAAACATTGTGGCATCGCGGACAGAAAAAAAGATGGCGTCCTCCTCGGGGGCGGAGGGAAACGCTGACGAATGGATCGCTCTGAACGATAATTTATTCCGATACAGGGTTTCCGATTGCGTAAAAATGTCTTTTTTTTTTTTTAATCCTGCGCGCTGACCGCGGGAAACGTTTTATTGCTGTCAGAGGAACGTTTTTTTTCCTGGGCCCCTCGGAACT
>NW_017307783.1:236011-236228 GCF_000935625.1 Nanorana parkeri
ACCATGAGAGCTGCTGCTGTCACTCCATTCACACACGCTGCCGGCTGTATTCTTTTGCCCCCCCTGGTCTCTTGGTTCTGCCATTTGCTGCTGGGGCCCCCGCTGGATCCCCATTCTCTCCTGGTTGGCTCCTGGTTGACATGACTGTAGACTGGGGCCCCAGAGCTGTTTGTGGTGGGGCCCCGGTGGTCAACAACTCTAAGCAATGGAGCCCGCT
>NW_017307783.1:236415-236643 GCF_000935625.1 Nanorana parkeri
TGGTCCAGAGTTACTCTTATTACCCCCCCCTCGGTGACCCTGCTGGTGACCACAGCCCCCCTCCCCCGGGGCTGAAAGTAATTAGGAAAACCCCAAATTTTGAGCTGCCACCAGAACAGGAATAGGGAGCAGATGTTCCCATAGGGACCTGAGTATTGGCCACACTGTTATAGGGGATTTCCCATCACTTCCTGTTGTGTCTACAGGACAGGAAGTGAAGAGAAATCT
>NW_017307783.1:238408-238739 GCF_000935625.1 Nanorana parkeri
CCCATGTGACCGCAGGCTGACCTGTCGGGGCCTGGTACAGGATTACTCCTATTACCCCCCCCTCGGTGACCCTGCTGGTGACCACAGCCCCCCTCCCCCGGGGCTGAAAGTAATTAGGAAAACCCCAAATTTTGAGCTGCCACCAGAACAGGAATAGGGAGCAGATGTTCCCATAGGGACCTGAGTATTGGCCACACTGTTATAGGGGATTTCCCATCACTTCCTGTTGTGTCTACAGGACAGGAAGTGAAGAGAAATCTCCCCGATGCCAGATCTACCTGACGAGGGGTGCGAATCATTTCCTCCTCTGCCCAAAACATGAAATTAAATG
>NW_017307783.1:240303-240856 GCF_000935625.1 Nanorana parkeri
GGGGGTTGGATGATGGGGGGGGTATAAGACTGGACACGGGGATCCCACGTAGCTGGACCGGCCAGGCACTGATTATTCTATATGCTGCTGGTGAAACAGAGACTGTCTGTGATCCTCTGACTGTGACATGAACTCCATAGAACAAAGAACTATAATCCCCAGCAGGCCTCCGTTCTGCGAGCGTCGGTGGCCCCTGGGGGGTCCTCCGGAACTGACCTCCCGCGTCTGGCCCCTGCTCTGTCCCGGGGGACCCTCCAGTCTTTTCCTCATAAAGAGAATTAATAATGATAGAAAATGATGGAAGAAAAATGCCCAAACTGTAGACATAAGCACACACCCCCAGAACTACATCTCCCAAGAGCCCTTCGCCTACAAAACAGTGTGTGTGGGTGGGCTCATGTGAGTCAAGGGGGGCAGGTATGTTTTTCTGGGGAAGAAAGCAATATGCATGTGGAGCGGGACAGAGAGGGGGGGGCGGAGTTCTATATCCAGTGGGTGGGGCTGACAACACGGAGCCTTTGCTGCACTGAAGTCCCAAGCAGTGTTGTCAGCC
>NW_017307783.1:243702-244786 GCF_000935625.1 Nanorana parkeri
CCCCCGGGCCTGGGCCAGACACGGAACCGTTTTCAGGCGATTGGGGGAGCCGACGCAACCTACAATGAACAAAGTTCGGTGGACCTGCAGACTCCGGCGTTACAGACTGACATGCACTGAATACATTGTATAGAGATCAGAACCGGGCCATGTCATGTGACTTCCTGTCTGTTTCTGGGTTTCTTTCATTCGATTTCCCGGATCGGAAAAAGTTCTGATCCGGGAACTTGATTCCGATGGAAAACGACATCTCCGTTGAGATTGGATCAGAATCCCGCGTACATGCTCAGCTGCCCATGTAGACATGCGCTCTGTGGCGCGCTGCGGCATCCCAAGGGGACCCGGAGCAATCTATGGAACATTCTAGGGCAGTGGTGGCGAACCTCGGCACTCCAGCCGCGCCAAAACTACAAATCCCAACATGCATCTGCCCCCGGGGGGGTCATGTCTGCGGCTGTCGGAGCCTTGCAATGCCTCATGGGACTTGTAGTTCCAAAACAGCCGGAGTGCCTGGAGGTTCGCCACCACAGGCCTAGGATGTGAGCGCCGCAATGCGTCAATTGTCGTAATTGACGCAAAATCAAAAAGCCGCGTCGGCTCCAAATTCCTCCTTCGTCGGGGCCGGGAGACGAATAATCGCAGGAGAAGATATAAGCCGAGTCTCTGAAGTGACAAACGCGGATCTATCCCATAATAACACACGCGTGTGCGATACAATCAGTGATAACGGATCATTAGGAGCATGGAAGGCGAGGATCATGTATCTGTCGCTGTGTGTATATATATATTTGTAGTTTCAGGTTCTTCGCTTTATATTCACAAGTGTTATTTTGTTTCTATTCGTCTCCCTGATGGAGGAGGAGGAGTCGCGAGCCCCCGAAACGCATTGGATTTTTCTTTTTGTGTCGGAATAATACACATTTTGCTGGATTTAGCTCATTATTCTAACACTCTACGGGTAGTTCGTCGAAACAATTAAAATGTCATAGTGAAGTAAAAAAAAAAAACGAGTCTGCTCCTGAGATGTAATTGGAAGCTTCCTTGTTGTGCTCGGTGCGAGCTGTGCTGTCTGGGGGAAGGGGGG
>NW_017307783.1:244993-251801 GCF_000935625.1 Nanorana parkeri
GGGATGTCGGGTATTGCTCGTCTTAGGAACGCTGGAAGTGAATATGGAGGATGTTTCGTGTTCTCGGCTCCTCCCCTTCTTCTACATGTTACTCTGCCGTGCAGAGGCTCCGGCTCGCACTCATCAGTTTTCGGCTACCAGGCCTCCCGTTTGTTTTCTAAGCTGGCGAACCGTTGGCCACGCCCCCCCAGCACCGCCGCGCGTCATTGTGAACCGCTTGTCGCTTGCTGATGATTCTCATCCCCGAATTCCATATCCGAAGATTTTGTTTTTTTTCTGTCAATGTAGAAGAATGAGCGCGGATACCGACGGAAGTTTCTATTGCACTGATTTGTGAAATAAAGTATTGAAGTCATTTTCTTATTCTCGTCTCCGTCTGTCGAATGTTCCGTGTCTGGGGAATGTTCCGTCTCCGTCTGTCGAATGTTCCGTGTCTGGGGAATGTTCCGTGTCTGGGGAATGTTCCGTGTCTGGCTGTGGAATGTTCCGTGTCTGGCTGTGGAATGTTCCGTGTCTGGCTATCGAATGTTCCGTGTCTGTGGAATGTTCCGTGTCTGGCTGTCGAATGTTCCATGTCTGGGGAATGTTCCGTGTCTGGGGAATGTTCCGTGTCTGGCTGTGGAATGTTCCGTGTCTGGCTATCGAATGTTCCGTGTCTGTCGAATGTTCCATGTCTGGGGAATGTTCCGTGTCTGGCTGTGGAATGTTCCGTGTCTGGCTATCGAATGTTCCGTGTCTGTCGAATGTTCCATGTCTGGGGAATGTTCCGTGTCTGGCTGTGGAATGTTCCGTGTCTGGCTATCGAATGTTCCGTGTCTGTCGAATGTTCCATGTCTGGGGAATGTTCCGTGTCTGGCTGTGGAATGTTCCGTGTCTGGCTATCGAATGTTCCGTGTCTGTCTGTGGAATGTTCCATGTCTGGCTATCGAATGTTCCGTGTCTGTCGAATGTTCCATGTCTGGGGAATGTTCCATGCCTGGCTATCGAATGTTTCATGCCTGGCTATCGAATGTTCCGTGTCTGTCTGTGGAATGTTCCGTGTCTGGCTATCGAATGTTCCGTGTCTGTCGAATGTTCCATGTCTGGGGAATGTTCCATGCCTGGCTATCGAATGTTCCGTGTCTGTCGAATGTTCCATGTCTGGGGAATGTTCCATGCCTGGCTATCGAATGTTCCGTGTCTGTCTGTGGAATGTTCCGTGTCTGGCGAATGTTCAGCTGGGGGGGGGGGGGAAAGGTCCCGCTTCCCCGCCGATGATTTCCTGGTAAAATGTGTCGGAAAAGCCAACAATTTCCATGGGGTGTACTTACTTATGCACAGGACTGTATGTATCTAATATCTCTCTGCAGAGGAGCTCCATCATGTGACCTGAAGTCTAGGCACATTGGATCACATGGTCTGTGGCTGCCCGGAGCCTCGTGGGGTTACACACTATTAGAGACTGCAGAAAGCACCCCTGAGGCGGTCACAAGGCACCCCTGAGGAGGTCACAAGGCACCCCTGAGGATGTCACGAGGCACCCCTGAGGCGGTCACAAGGCACCCCTGAGGCGGTCACAAGGCACCCCTGAGGAGGTCACAAGGCACCCCTGAGATCAGAACGCGCCCCTGAGGCGGTCACGAGGCACCCCGGAGGCGGTCACGAGGCACCCCTGAGGAGGTCACGAGGCACCCCTGAGGCGGTCACGAGGCGCCCCTGAGGCGGTCACGAGGCACAGCAGAGGAGGTCACAAGGCACCCCTGAGGAGGTCACGAGGCACCCCTGAGGCGGTCACGAGGCACCCCTGAGGAGGTCACGAGGCACCCCTGAGGCGGTCACGAGGCGCCCCTGAGGCGGTCACGAGGCACAGCAGAGGAGGTCACAAGGCACCCCTGAGGAGGTCACGAGGCACCCCTGAGGAGGTCACGAGGCACCCCTGAGGCGGTCACGAGGCGCCCCTGAGGCGGTCACGAGGCACAGCAGAGGAGGTCACAAGGCACCCCTGAGGCGGTCACAAGGCACCCCTGAGGCGGTCACAAGGCACCCCTGAGGAGGTCACAAGGCCCCCCCGGTGGAGGAAGGATGGTATAGTCGGCTGCCATATGCAAAGCTTAATTTATGTATTGCTCCTGGACAAGTCGGAATCCCCCCATAAGCCTCCCTATTGGTCCCTCCCAGTAATGGGCATCTTTGGGGTTCTCACAATAGACACAAATGGGGGGATTTATGATTTGTACAAACTCGGCACCCAAAACACAAAAATAAAGATGGGAAGGAGGCCGGGCAAGTTGGGGTCCCATTTGGAGAGCCAACCGCCGAAATACTTGGCAGACGGTGGCTGCGCTTAGGTGGGTGGTCCTCCCAAGTGGAAGCCAACTTTACCCCCCAAGTCCTCCCTCGTGCGGGGCTCCGGTCTTATGTTTGGGGGGGTGTCCCCTTTAAGGGGTCGATCTATGATACTCCTTCAACGTTTAGCGACCTGCTACAAAGTGACCCGTCATGGGGCCCCCGACGTAAGATTCCGTGACGGGAGTCCTTGACAACGCGGACTTTGTACCAAGAAACGCGTTGGGTGAAAACCTTCACATGAAGGACAATCTACGTTATACGAGATCCTCTAATGGACGTCCTCATCGACCAATAGGGCGGCTCGATGGGAGTGGGAGGAGCCAAGCTTGACCTTTTACCATCAAGGTCAAAATGGCGTTTTACTTCCACCAGCAGAGACGCGAGGGACTCAATTCACAAAGCTACAACACCCAAGGGTGAGGGGGTCTGTAGTCACTGTGTCATGTGACTGTCATGTGACTGTAGTTTTCAGCTATCATTGGACCCGCAATGGCACTTTTTTTCTTTAAAAAAGGCATTTTTATCCCAATATTTGAGCCATAAAGCAATAAAAACTCCCCCTCCCCCTCCCCGGGTGCAACTAGACACATTTTGCACGGAGAGAGACTGGAATCCCGGAGAACGCGTCCTGCAGAGGCGGCAATCGTTTATTCGCTGCGTCACTCACCGGCATCGCGTTCATTCCGAGTCAGTCGCCGCGTCATCACATGATTATGGATGGAATTGGCTCGGCGGTGAGTCAGCGAAGGCGAATAATCCTCATAAATTATACGCGGAGTGACAGATGTTGTTAATCGGGATAATTGCGGCCCGGGAGCTTATTCATCGTCCCGAACCACCTAATTATACCGCAAATCATTCGGCTCCGCCCACATTTTGTGGTTTTTATCACTTTGGTATCTCCAAATAAACAAATCGTTCCAACCAAAGCGGCTATTCTCGTCCTGGGCGGAGCCGGGTGTGCTTAGTCCGCCCTAGAGCCCCAGACTCCGAAATCCCTGTCTACCTTTCCGTGTCCTAAATCCCCCATTCAAATCCAGCACAGGGATGGTGGGGGCCCCTCATAATGGGCACAGCGGGGGTACAGACCCGGGCACTCAGCATAGGGATGGTGGGAGCTCCTCATAATGGGCACAGCGGGGGTACAGACCCGGGAACTCAGCACAGGGATGGTGGGAAAAAAAAAGGTCACGAGGCACCCCTGAGGAGGTCACGAGGCACCCCTGAGGCGGTCACGAGGCGCCCCTGAGGCGGTCACGAGGCACAGCAGAGGAGGTCACAAGGCACCCCTGAGGAGGTCACGAGGCACCCCTGAGGAGGTCACGAGGCACCCCTGAGGCGGTCACGAGGCGCCCCTGAGGCGGTCACGAGGCACAGCAGAGGAGGTCACAAGGCACCCCTGAGGCGGTCACAAGGCACCCCTGAGGCGGTCACAAGGCACCCCTGAGGAGGTCACAAGGCCCCCCCGGTGGAGGAAGGATGGTATAGTCGGCTGCCATATGCAAAGCTTAATTTATGTATTGCTCCTGGACAAGTCGGAATCCCCCCATAAGCCTCCCTATTGGTCCCTCCCAGTAATGGGCATCTTTGGGGTTCTCACAATAGACACAAATGGGGGGATTTATGATTTGTACAAACTCGGCACCCAAAACACAAAAATAAAGATGGGAAGGAGGCCGGGCAAGTTGGGGTCCCATTTGGAGAGCCAACCGCCGAAATACTTGGCAGACGGTGGCTGCGCTTAGGTGGGTGGTCCTCCCAAGTGGAAGCCAACTTTACCCCCCAAGTCCTCCCTCGTGCGGGGCTCCGGTCTTATGTTTGGGGGGGTGTCCCCTTTAAGGGGTCGATCTATGATACTCCTTCAACGTTTAGCGACCTGCTACAAAGTGACCCGTCATGGGGCCCCCGACGTAAGATTCCGTGACGGGAGTCCTTGACAACGCGGACTTTGTACCAAGAAACGCGTTGGGTGAAAACCTTCACATGAAGGACAATCTACGTTATACGAGATCCTCTAATGGACGTCCTCATCGACCAATAGGGCGGCTCGATGGGAGTGGGAGGAGCCAAGCTTGACCTTTTACCATCAAGGTCAAAATGGCGTTTTACTTCCACCAGCAGAGACGCGAGGGACTCAATTCACAAAGCTACAACACCCAAGGGTGAGGGGGTCTGTAGTCACTGTGTCATGTGACTGTCATGTGACTGTAGTTTTCAGCTATCATTGGACCCGCAATGGCACTTTTTTTCTTTAAAAAAGGCATTTTTATCCCAATATTTGAGCCATAAAGCAATAAAAACTCCCCCTCCCCCTCCCCGGGTGCAACTAGACACATTTTGCACGGAGAGAGACTGGAATCCCGGAGAACGCGTCCTGCAGAGGCGGCAATCGTTTATTCGCTGCGTCACTCACCGGCATCGCGTTCATTCCGAGTCAGTCGCCGCGTCATCACATGATTATGGATGGAATTGGCTCGGCGGTGAGTCAGCGAAGGCGAATAATCCTCATAAATTATACGCGGAGTGACAGATGTTGTTAATCGGGATAATTGCGGCCCGGGAGCTTATTCATCGTCCCGAACCACCTAATTATACCGCAAATCATTCGGCTCCGCCCACATTTTGTGGTTTTTATCACTTTGGTATCTCCAAATAAACAAATCGTTCCAACCAAAGCGGCTATTCTCGTCCTGGGCGGAGCCGGGTGTGCTTAGTCCGCCCTAGAGCCCCAGACTCCGAAATCCCTGTCTACCTTTCCGTGTCCTAAATCCCCCATTCAAATCCAGCACAGGGATGGTGGGGGCTCCTCATAATGGGCACAGCGGGGGTACAGACCCGGGCACTCAGCATAGGGATGGTGGGAGCTCCTCATAATGGGCACAGCGGGGGTACAGACCCGGGCACTCAGCATAGGGATGGTGGGAGCTCCTCATAATGGGCACAGCGGGGGTACAGACCCGGGCACTCAGCATAGGGATGGTGGGAGCTCCTCATAATGGGCACAGCGGGGGTACAGACCCGGGCACTCAGCATAGGGATGGTGGGAGCTCCTCATAATGGGCACAGCGGGGGTACAGACCCGGGCACTCAGCATAGGGATGGTGGGAGCTCCTCATAATGGGCACAGCGGGGGTACAGACCCGGGCACTCAGCATAGGGATGGTGGGAGCTCCTCATAATGGGCACAGCGGGGGTACAGACCCGGGCACTCAGCATAGGGATGGTGGGAGCTCCTCATAATGGGCACAGCGGGGGTACAGACCCGGGCACTCAGCATAGGGATGGTGGGAGCTCCTCATAATGGGCACAGCGGGGGTACAGACCCGGGCACTCAGCATAGGGATGGTGGGAGCTCCTCATAATGGGCACAGCGGGGGTACAGACCCGGGCACTCAGCATAGGGATGGTGGGAGCTCCTCATAATGGGCACAGCGGGGGTACAGACCCGGGCACTCAGCATAGGGATGGTGGGAGCTCCTCATAATGGGCACAGCGGGGGTACAGACCCGGGCACTCAGCATAGGGATGGTGGGAGCTCCTCATAATGGGCACAGCGGGGGTACAGACCCGGGCACTCAGCATAGGGATGGTGGGAGCTCCTCATAATGGGCACAGCGGGGGTACAGACCCGGGCACTCAGCATAGGGATGGTGGGAGCTCCTCATAATGGGCACAGCGGGGGTACAGACCCGGGCACTCAGCATAGGGATGGTGGGAGCTCCTCATAATGGGCACAGCGGGGGTACAGACCCGGGCACTCAGCATAGGGATGGTGGGAGCTCCTCATAATGGGCACAGCGGGGGTACAGACCCGGGCACTCAGCATAGGGATGGTGGGAGCTCCTCATAATGGGCACAGCGGGGGTACAGACCCGGGCACTCAGCATAGGGATGGTGGGAGCTCCTCATAATGGGCACAGCGGGGGTACAGACCCGGGCACTCAGCATAGGGATGGTGGGAGCTCCTCATAATGGGCACAGCGGGGGTACAGACCCGGGCACTCAGCATAGGGATGGTGGGAGCTCCTCATAATGGGCACAGCGGGGGTACAGACCCGGGCACTCAGCATAGGGATGGTGGGAGCTCCTCATAATGGGCACAGCGGGGGTACCTAACCCTCCATAGCATTTGTAACATTTAGTGGAAATGAAGATATAAAGAGAAGGAATATTGTATTTTTCGTGTTATTTTGTAGCATTATTCTGACATATATTCTCCTCGCTGTTCTATACATTGATGGCGGTATTTCAGCAGCCGGTAGAGTCGCCCCCTAGTGGCTCCCCGTCAGTCACGCAGCTTCATGTTGGATTTGGTCGCTTTGTTATATTATTATAATTACATTTCACATTTTCCGCTGATCACGTCCAGATTTGTAACCCCTAAAAAAAAGATTATAAAGTCTTCCATTGAAAACATTAAAAAAAAAATTAAGTCCTTCTGATGCGATACATTGTGCGCCAGTGAGGGGCGGTGCGTCGC
>NW_017307783.1:252150-267417 GCF_000935625.1 Nanorana parkeri
GGAACGTGAAGCTGTTTTTGGCGCAGATCCGCCCCGCGTTCTATAGAGCCTCTTTCTTGGCGATGACGGTGCGCGGCACGAGGGGGGCGGAGCCTACGGTGGGGGCGCCGATCTTATAATCGTCGTTCCCGGCGCTGCCCGGAGGGGAGGATACGGAGGTTTTTGGAGAAGCTGAAGAAAGAAAAAAATGACTTTTTACATGTTTAGTTTTGATACAAATGTAACAAGTTGATGAATGTTTCAAAATAAACTAGAGGAGAGAGGAGGAGCCAGAGGAGGGGGCGGGGGGCTGTACAGAGCTTCCTGACTACATCACAGCACTCCTGATACAAGCAGTGGGCGGGCTCTTGGGAGGAGTTATGCAAATATCAAGATGCCTTGGTGGGTGGGTGTCAGTCTGGAGGAGTGGGCGTTCCTAGACAGGCTGTATTTGCATAGGTAACGCCCACATGTGATGCTGAGCCCCCCAGGATTGAAAGAACTGTAGTCCAATGAATGAAAGGGGGCGGGGCCAGTCAAGCTGGGGAGGAAAGTACTAGATGATGCTGGACGTCCTCCAGCCAGGAAATGAGCAGTATCACAGGAAGCAGATTATTAAGGCCTAAAGTGACCGGGAATTATGTCCAGGCCCAGGCTGGGTGCAGCTGAGTGCAGGTAATGGGCCCCGTCCATGGCGGCTCCTGAAACACAAAGGACACAACTGAACCCCATTGCTTTGCTGTTTCATATTTCTTTATTATTGTATTCCACCCCCCTAGTGGTCATTATTATTCTGCAGCCTGCGTCACTTCGGGGGAGATTTTCTTCCACTTCCTGTCCTGCGGGCACAACAGGAAGTGGGGAAAATTCCTTCATGGGTAGATGTCACCGGGAGAGGTGTCCCCATTGGAAGATTGGGGTCACTCGGCCGATTTTTAGGGGTGACCTTGCCACTCATCGAGTGAATTGGTGGCTTTGGCCCAATGGAAGAAGGAAGCAGCCGCCGTACCTCCCAGCAGCATCTCCTGCAGCAGGCTGTCGATCTTGGCCATCCCGAGGAGCTTGGCGAATTGGACCTGCTCGATCATTTGCCAGGTGATGCTCTGCAGGGGCGGGAGGAGGAGGAGGATGTCGCTGAACCGCCCCCGCGAGTCGTACTGACGGTCGTTGATGTAATCCTCCAGGTTCACCTGCACCTGGAAACGCATGTTCTTCACTTTGCTGGCGTCCATCAGTCCCTTGCAATCTACGGGGAGCCGGGAGGATCAAAATACCAGATTAACATTCATGTCGTGTCACTCTATATAAAGGTGGAAGAGCTGAAACATTGTAGTGTATGGAAACTTCTGGATTTCCAGTGACCCCTGTGACTAGTGACCCCAGTGTCTTCAGTGACCCCTGTGACTAGTGACCCCAGTGTCTCCAATGACCCCTGTGACTCCAGTGTCTTCAGTGACTCCAGTGTCTTCAGTGACCCCTGTGACTTCAGTGACCCCAGTGTCTCCAATGACCCCTGTGACTCCAGTGTCTTCAGTGACTCCAGTGTCTTCAGTGACCCCTGTGAGTCCAGTGACCCCTGTGTCTTCAGTGACCCCTGTGACTAGTGACCCCTGTGTCTTCAGTGACCCCTGTGTCTTCAGTGACCCCTGTGACTTCAGTGACCCCTGTGTCTACAGACTCCCCTGTCTCCAGTGACCCCTGTGTCCTCCTCTGTCTCCAGTGACACCCTGTGCTCATGTGACTTTAGTGACCCCTGTGTCTTCAGTGACCCCTGTGTCTTCAGTGACCCCTGTGTCTTCAGTGACCCCTGTGACTAGTGACTCCTGTGTCTTCAGTGACTCCAGTGTCTTCAGTGACCCCTGTGACTCCAGTGACCCCTGTGTCTTCAGTGACCCCTGTGACTAGTGACTCCTGTGTCTTCTGTGACCTCAGTGACTCCAGTGTCTTAAGTGACCCCAGTGACTCCAGTGTCTTCAAGGACCCCTGTGTCTTAAGTGACCCCAGTGTCTTCTGTGACCCCAGTGTCTTCTGTGACCCCAGTGACTTCTGTGACCTCAGTGACTCCAGTGTCTTCAGTGACCCCTGTGACTCCAGTGACCCCAATGACGCAAGTGACTCAAGTGAGTGCAGGGGTTGCACTCATGTGTCTCCACTCAGCCTCAGGTGCACTCCTGTGTTCCCTCCCTCTCTGGATTTGGACCCATGACCTGACAGAGCCCCTCCCCCAATATAACATAATATCCTTCATGTGCTATAACAAGTCCTCCTGATCGGTACATTTCCAGGCTGAGAGTTCGGAGAATTCTGCTATATTGTTGTTTTGCTGCTGAGCAGCTGGCAGAGGGCACCGAGAATCAGGCCTCTGATTGGCTACAATCCATGACGGGAAGTTACTGGTCTCTTTTTGGGTGCAGTATCTAGCAGAGCGGAATGGTTTGAACATTTCTTTCATTGTTTCCTTCTATAAAATGATCAGAATTTGTATCATCCCGCCGCCATTTTATGAGCCAATTCAGAAGTTAAAGGAGAACTATGAGGTCAGGGCTTTCCCCCATAGTTCTCCTCAGGGTCACGGGAGAACACAAACTAGCGTCCTCCCGTCACCCTCGGCTCAGTATATAGCAGGCTGCAGCTCGCGGTATACTGAGACGCCGCAGCCGGGACGGATATCCCGACATTTCTGTCTGGATCCACCCAGTGACGGTATGCGTTCGCTCACCTCCCGATCTACTGAGCCGACCTGTGACAGTCTCATTGTCACAGGTCGGCTAGAACTATGAGGAGGAGGGGAAATCACCCCCCTCATAGTTCTCCTGTAAAGTGCCTTTTTTAAATTCGCAGACATATCACACGGCCACCAGATGGCGCTGAGGAGCATGAGACATAAATACTCTTCCTGTGCTCCTCGGCGCCATCTGGTGGCCATAACCCCGTATTACATCACATTACATTCCACCTGCCTCTATTCACACAGAATGAACGTTCACAGAGGTGTGCGGGGTGAAAGGTGAAAGGCTCTGCACGTTGTGTGGCGTGTAGTAATAGGAAAGACTCCTCCACGGCACGGGTCGCCGCTTTCTTCTCACCGGGGTCAAAGAAGATGACGGCTTTCAGGCAGGCGTACTCGTTCTCGTCGATCTGGATCTCCCGCAGCGGTTTCACCAGCTCGTCCAGTATTCGCACCGCCACGCGGGCGATCTCCAGCTCCGGGCACTGCATGGGGATGATGAAGTCGTTGCCTGGTGGGGGGAGGAGGGAGGAGGGGGAGGAGTCACCGGCTATAATAATATATATATATATAATGTATATCACACTTTATATACACAGAAGCCGCACACAAAACTCTATCATCTTCACACCGGAGTCAGAATTCCCTGTGACTATGTCACTGCCGTTCCAAGGAAACTGCACAGAGCTTGAATCCAGACTACAGGCATCCCCTGTAACGGGAGCTTCTCTCTCGGGTAAGAAGCTAATGGCTCATTCACGCGCCCATCCAGAGGCCGGCTCCCGGGAGGGACAGACGCAGGGAGCCATGCGTGCCGTCCTCCTGCACATTCCAATGGGAGGGCACGGCTGCATGCAACACCATGCCAACCTGCATTGGCCCATCCGTGCTGGTCTGGGTGCCGAGTGTCTGCCTGGCTTTGCCTAGGCTGAGATGATGTCATCAGTCTGCTGCAGGCAGGAGGAAGCAAGCTGCACAGGCCCCGGGAGTGCCCCCGATTATTCTGCGTCTGATGATACAAGCATGGCTCATTATTTGGCCTTACCGAGCAGCAGGAAGTCTTTGTACGGAAGGGAGCGTTTGGCGACCCCCAGGAGGAGATGGGCCCCGGCGTGTGCTCGTAGTAGCGCCACCTGCGGGCAGAGAGAGGAAGTGGGAAGGTTTATTGCAGAGAACACAGACAGGAAGTAGCGGAGTCTTTATTCCAGTGATTGTCTAGTGTTGGGTAGTGAGGGATTGGACCCTCTGTCATGTTTTACTGCATCCGGAGACCCCGCCAGGTAGGTGCACCCTCCATGCGTCCTGGTGACCCCGTATGGGAAGTCTAAAATGTTACAGTTGTCACCAGATCTGCAACGGGGGCACCTGTTCCAGTGACAACAAAGAAGGACGTTCCCCCCACTTTGGAGAGATTTCCCCCCTCACTTCCTGTTGTGTCTCCCACTTGCAAGTCATGTGACCCGTCCCAGTATCCACAGCACAGGAGCAGGTAAGAATGAGTGCTTGCTGATACCCCGGAGCTGAGCACAGAGCCCCCCCCCAGGCAAAGTGTAAGCAGGTCACATGACCTGGTGGAGGTGGTCACATGACCTGGTGGAGGTGGTCACATGACCTGGTGGAGGTCAGTTATCATCACTCGGGTCACCTGGTCATCCAGAGGCAGCTCGCAGAAGGCCGGGATGTGCTTCGCCCACTCCACCAGCAGGAGGAGCTGTTGCTTCATCGACTCGCAGACGTCACCGATGGTCGCGACTTTCTTCATGGCGATGTCACCGATGTGGGCGGGGCTGAGAGGAGAAAACTGGGAGGGGCAAGAAAGAAAATTAGGTCAGCCCCTAAAAAACTGATATTTCAATCATGAATGGAGGGGAGGGGCGTTCATCCTCCTATAACAGAATGCTGCTTAAAGGCGCACTCTGCTGCATGACCCTCTCCTGTAGCATGTTCCTAGTCTCTGACCCTCTCCTGTAGCATGTTCCTAGTCTCTGACCCTCTCCTGTAGCATGTTCCTAGTCTCTGACCATCTTCTGTAGCATGTTCCTAGTCTATGACCTTCTCCTGTAGCATGTTCCTAGTCTCTGACCTTCTCCTGTAGCATGTTCCTAGTCTCTGACCTTCTCCTGTAGCATGTTCCTAGTCTCTGACCTTCTCCTGTAGCATGTTCCTAGTCTCTGACCTTCTCCTGTAGCATGTTCCTAGTCTCTGACCTTCTCCTGTAGCATGTTCCTAGTCTCTGACCTTCTCCTGTAGCATGTTCCTAGTCTCTGACCTTCTCCTGTAGCATGTTCCTAGTCTCTGACCTTCTCCTGTAGCATGTTCCTAGTCTCTGACCTTCTCCTGTAGCATGTTCCTAGTCTCTGACCTTCTCCTGTAGCATGTTCCTAGTCTCTGACCTTCTCCTGTAGCATGTTCCTAGTCTCTGACCTTCTCCTGTAGCATGTTCCTAGTCTCTGACCTTCTCCTGTAGCATGTTCCTAGTCTCTGACCTTCTCCTGTAGCATGTTCCTAGTCTCTGACCTTCTCCTGTAGCATGTTCCTAGTCTCTGACCTTCTCCTGTAGCATGTTCCTAGTCTCTGACCTTCTCCTGTAGCATGTTCCTAGTCTCTGACCTTCTCCTGTAGCATGTTCCTAGTCTCTGACCTTCTCCTGTAGCATGTTCCTAGTCTCTGACCTTCTCCTGTAGCATGTTCCTAGTCTCTGACCTTCTCCTGTAGCATGTTCCTAGTCTCTGACCTTCTCCTGTAGCATGTTCCTAGTCTCTGACCTTCTCCTGTAGCATGTTCCTAGTCTCTGACCTTCTCCTGTAGCATGTTCCTAGTCTCTGACCTTCTCCTGTAGCATGTTCCTAGTCTCTGACCTTCTCCTGTAGCATGTTCCTAGTCTCTGACCTTCTCCTGTAGCATGTTCCTAGTCTCTGACCTTCTCCTGTAGCATGTTCCTAGTCTCTGACCTTCTCCTGTAGCATGTTCCTAGTCTCTGACCTTCTCCTGTAGCATGTTCCTAGTCTCTGACCTTCTCCTGTAGCATGTTCCTAGTCTCTGACCTTCTCCTGTAGCATGTTCCTAGTCTCTGACCTTCTCCTGTAGCATGTTCCTAGTCTCTGACCTTCTCCTGTAGCATGTTCCTAGTCTCTGACCTTCTCCTGTAGCATGTTCCTAGTCTCTGACCTTCTCCTGTAGCATGTTCCTAGTCTCTGACCTTCTCCTGTAGCATGTTCCTAGTCTCTGACCTTCTCCTGTAGCATGTTCCTAGTCTCTGACCTTCTCCTGTAGCATGTTCCTAGTCTCTGACCTTCTCCTGTAGCATGTTCCTAGTCTCTGACCTTCTCCTGTAGCATGTTCCTAGTCTCTGACCTTCTCCTGTAGCATGTTCCTAGTCTCTGACCTTCTCCTGTAGCATGTTCCTAGTCTCTGACCTTCTCCTGTAGCATGTTCCTAGTCTCTGACCTTCTCCTGTAGCATGTTCCTAGTCTCTGACCTTCTCCTGTAGCATGTTCCTAGTCTCTGACCTTCTCCTGTAGCATGTTCCTAGTCTCTGACCTTCTCCTGTAGCATGTTCCTAGTCTCTGACCTTCTCCTGTAGCATGTTCCTAGTCTCTGACCTTCTCCTGTAGCATGTTCCTAGTCTCTGACCTTCTCCTGTAGCATGTTCCTAGTCTCTGACCTTCTCCTGTAGCATGTTCCTAGTCTCTGACCTTCTCCTGTAGCATGTTCCTAGTCTCTGACCTTCTCCTGTAGCATGTTCCTAGTCTCTGACCTTCTCCTGTAGCATGTTCCTAGTCTCTGACCTTCTCCTGTAGCATGTTCCTAGTCTCTGACCTTCTCCTGTAGCATGTTCCTAGTCTCTGACCTTCTCCTGTAGCATGTTCCTAGTCTCTGACCTTCTCCTGTAGCATGTTCCTAGTCTCTGACCTTCTCCTGTAGCATGTTCCTAGTCTCTGACCTTCTCCTGTAGCATGTTCCTAGTCTCTGACCCTCTCCTGTAGTATGTTCCTATCTATGACTATCTCTTGTAGCATGTTCCCAGTCTATGACCCTCTTGGTGATGGGCGCTAACAGAGAGAGGAGGGGATGTCACCTGGCGGGATGAGGAATGCCGCCGGGTCCCCTCTTCTCTCGAGCAGGTCCTTGACCTAGTGTCCAACTTTTCAGAGGGGGGGGGGGTGACACCAAAGTGGCTGTCAGTCATTTTGGTGTCACCCCTCTAATGGTGTCACACGGGTGTGGGCCGCACCACCCACGTGAGGCCACTGGTATGAAAGGAGCCGACATTAATATAGAACACCCGACACCTTCACAAAGTCTGTGCGGTCACATTGTTTGATGGCACAAGGTCAGGTAAAGCCTCTACATGCCTTCTAGTTTGCTACCACTAGATGCCGCTGTGTGACCGGCATTGTACAGATCAGAGACACAGAGTCCCCGTCACTGACAGACTGCAGAACATTGCAGAGTAGAGTATTCCAGGAGAGGAGAGTTATAGAAGAAGGAGCAGAGTCCTCCAGCAGAGTATCTCAGGAGAGAAGAGTTATAGAGGAAGGAGCAGAGTCCTCCAGCAGAGCAGAGTCTACAGTTGATGTTCCACTTTAATATCCTGAAAAAAGAAGCCAATCAGGTTTCGGCGTCGGTTGACATTAAAAGTCACATGGTACAGCTCACCTGATGCGTCATGGCTTCCGCCTGTGTCAAAATACTGATGGATAGGGATCCGTTGTCCTCGTAGCTGTTCCTGCGCATGCTGATCCGGTCCCGCTCATTCTGCACTGCTGTAACGAGAAGAGGGATCTCTGTGATCTCTGTTTAGTGGCAGAGTTTGCTCTAGCTCAGGGAAATGAATTGCTGGGAGGGTCAGATGTTGGGTGGATCTGTCATTGTGTGCGATTGCTGCTTTGTTGTCCAGGCGCAGGACGGTCCTATGGTCCTGATGTGAGCAGTGGGGCCCCCTCTTGGTGGTTCTATGGTTCTGATGTGAGCAGTGGAGCCCCCTCTTGGTGGTCCTATGGTTCTGATGTGAGCAGTGGGGCCCCCTCTTGGTGGTCCTATGGTTCTGATGTGAGCAGTGGAGCCCCCTCTTGGTGGTTCTATGGTTCTGATGTGAGCAGTGGAGCCCCCTCTTGGTGGTCCTATGGGCCTGATGAGCAGTGGAGCCCCCTCTTGGTGGTTCTATGGGCCTGATGAGCAGTGGAGCCCCCTTTTGGTGGTTCTATGGTCCTGATGTGAGCAGTGGGGCCCCCTCTTGGTGGTTTTATGGGCCTGATGAGCAGTGGAGCCCCCTCTTGGTGGTCCTATGGTCCAGATGTGAGCAGTGGAGCCCCCTCTTGGTTGTTTTATGGTCCAGATGTGAGCAGTGGAGCCCCCTCTTGGTGGTTTTATGGTCCAGATGTGAGCAGTGGAGCCCCCTCTTGGTGGTTTTATGGTCATAGAACAGGCCGACCAATCAATACAATTCTGACTTCAAAGAGCCACGGGAAGCGGGTGAAAGGTCTGACCCTCCTCAGCTAATATTGACCGCCAGATAACCTCACGTGACCTTGGGATCGGCAGGAAGGGTTCACCCGCCGCACACAGGACATCAGTTCTATCAGACAGGAAGTGAGGGAAGATGTGTATATCACGGGGACACCGGCGCTGTCGGAGGTCCCGGACGGGTACTCACCCTCTTTCTTCATTCCCGCTCGAAAACATTTGCGCAGCCGGCAGTAGCGGCATTGGTTCCTCTTGTCTTTGTCCACAACGCATTGCCGGCTGAACCTGAGGAGGAAACAGAGACAGGTTACCTGCAATGTGCGGTGACAACAAGATTCCAGAGACCTCCTCACACTGGTCTCTGACCATCTCCTGTATAGTGTCTGCAGTCTCTGACCAGCTCCTGTATCATGCCCCCAGTCTCTGACCATCTCCTGTACTATGTCTGCAGTCTCTGACCATCTCCTGTACTATGTCTGCAGTCTCTGACCATCTCCTGTACTATGTCTGCAGTTTCTGACCATCTCCTGTACTATGTCTGCAGTTTCTGACCATCTCCTGTATTATGTCTGCAGTCTCTGACCATCTCCTGTATTATGTCTGCAGTCTCTGACCATCTCCTGTACTATGTCTGCAGTCTCTGACCATCTCCTGTACTATGTCTGCAGTCTCTGACCATCTCCTGTATTGTCTGCAGTCTCTGACCATCTCCTGTACTATGTCTGCAGTCTCTGACCATCTCCTGTACTATGTCTGCAGTCTCTGACCATCTCCTGTATAGTGTCTGTAGTCTCTGACCATCTCCTGTAGCGTGTCTGCAGTCTCTGACCATCTCCTGTATAGTGTCTGCAGTCTCTGACCATCTCCTGTAGCGTGTCTGCAGTCTCTGACCATCTCCTGTACAATGTCTGCAGTCTCTGACCATCTCCTGTACAATGTCTGCAGTCTCTGACCATCTCCTGTACTAAGTCTGCAGTCTCTGACCATCTCCTGTACCATGTCTGCAGTCTCTGACCATCTCCTGTAGCGTGTCTGCAGTCTCTGACCATCTCCTGTACAATGTCTGCAGTCTCTGACCATCTCCTGTACCATGACTGCAGTCTCTGACCATCTCATGTACTATGTCTGCAGTCTTTAGCAAACACTTATTATACAATAGAAGAATGTGTGTCATGTATACAATGTTTCTCTTTCATTATATTGATATTTTGGGACATTTATATCTCTATCACAACCTCAGTACAGCAGGGGAGGGATTTGGTGATGGAAAGGGGCGGAGCATAGCGCATATGGTGGTCGCTCGGCTCTGATTGTATCACGATTAGTGAATTTCCATCCACGCTGCCGCCTGCTCGTCCCCTATAGAGTTCTGTGTCCCCGATCCCTGAAATCAAAGGAACGAGCCGCCAAACTTTCCCACAACCCTCTGACCCGCGGCGTCCAGAATTCCGAAAAATAATCTCAAATGACGGGAACGATAATAAAAAATAACGACGGAATAGAGAGAGGTCAGAGGAGGAGCCTGTGAGAGTGCAGCCAAGCCTGAGAGTGCAACCAAACCTGAGAGCGTAGCCAAGCCTGAGAGCGCGACCAAACCTGAGAGCGCAACCAAACCTGAGAGCGCAGCCAAGCCTGAGAGCGCAACCAAGCCTGAGAGCGCATCCAAACCTGAGAGCGCAACCAAGCCTGAGAGCGCAGCCAAACCTGAGAGCGCAACCAAATATGAGAGAGCAATCAAGCCTGAGAGCGCAATCAAGCCTGAGAGCGCAGGCAAGCCTGAGAGAGCAACCAAACCTGAGAGCGCAACCAAGCCTGAGAGCGCAACCAAACCTGAGAGCGCAACCAAGCCTGAGAGCGCAACCAAACCTGAGAGCGCAGCCAGGCCTGATAGCGCAACCAAACCTGAGAGCGCAACCGCTTGACAGACAATCTGTTCACATTTAAAGGGAATTTAGAGTTTTATTAGATAAACATGAAAAGAGTTCAGTAAGACGCCTGAAGCCCTAATACACGCAGTGGGAGGAGTTATGCAAATATCAAAATGTCTTGATGGATGGGTGTCAGTCTGGAAGAGGGGGCGTTCCTAGGTGGGTTGTATTTGCATGCGGACCACCCTAGGTAACGCCCCCATGTGATGCTGATCCTCCGTGATTGGAAGAACTGAAATTCAATTAATGAAAGGGGGCGGGGCCAGGGACAGTCAGGTTTGGGAGGGAAGAGCTAGATGACGCTGACCATCCTCCAGTCAGGAAATGAGGCGGAGCGCTCTCTGACTTGCTGCAGCTTCTAATGCACATTGTGAGTAACTCCCAGTGTACAGTGACATCAGAGGAAGAAGGGAGGAGCCGGGACCACTTTAGGACGGAGGTCAGATAGAAGACTGAAGGGAAGGACGGAGGTCAGATAGAAGACTGAAGGGAAGGACGGAGGTCAGACAGAAGACTGAAGGGAAGGACGGATGTCAGATAGAAGACTGAAGGGGAGGACGGAGGTCAGATAGAAGACTGAAGGGAAGGACGGAGGTCAGATAGAAGACTGAAGGGGAGGACGGAGGTCAGATATGAGACTGGAGGGGAGGTCAGATTTTAGGGTCCCCGCGGACAGCCCCCATCCCCCGCGCGGCGTCTTACCTGCAGGCGTACATGTGATTCTTGCGCACGCTCCTCCGGAAGAACCCTTTGCAGCCGTCGCAGCTGGAGGCGCCGTAGTGCTTTCCGGTGGCGCGGTCCCCGCAGATGGAGCAGTACGATCCGACGCCATTGCTGAGCACGCCCGGGCTCGCCGACTCCACCGCAATCATCTCTGCAGGACACAAGGGAACAATGTGATTGGCTGACCCCGAAACTGGAGAACATTGACGGCGGAAATCTCAACTTTGTACGATGAGCGCACACACAGCGAGACGTCCTGATTGGACGATCGGTTCAGCCGTGTAAGTGACGGATACAATCACATGACTGATCACAAAAATAACAAAAAACAGCTTTTGCTGCAATATTCACCTTCAAGCCAAAGACAACCACGCAGTACTGTTCTCTGCCACTAGATGTCCTCAGTCTGATGGCCAGCATCATTCAACCCACTTCCTATGAGCCCAGATCCTCCTAGACCCGCCCCTAGACCGTGATTGGACAGTAAAAGAAGAAGGATCTGTGCAGTAATCCAGCGTGACACTTGGAGCTTCCTGTAATAAAGACCGCTCACTGCTGCTCTCTCTCCTTGTGCAGGGTGACTGGTCTTGTCTCCGCCCCCTCCTGTAATAAAGACCGCTCACTGCTACTCTCTCCCTGTGCCGGGTGACTGGTCTTGTCTCCGCCCCCTCCTGTAATAAAGACAGCTCACTGCTACTCTCTCCCTGTGCCGGGTGACTGGTCTTGTCTCCGCCCCCTCCTGTAATAAAGACAGCTCACTGCTACTCTCTCTCTTTGTGCAGGGTGACTGGTCTTGTCTCTGCCCACTCCTGTAGGTGGTGGGGCCTACTGGACCCCTCCCACTGCTCTGCTCTCTGCACAGACTATGTACAGCGCAATGTCACTGCTACTTTTAGATAATATCTGGGTATAGTGAGGCATTTGGTGCACAGACGTTGGATTTTTATCCTGTGAGGCTCTTGATGAGTATGGAAGTTGTGTCCCCGGAGTTCAGCTTTAGGATTTGATGTGACCGTCCCTCACGTGTTGTCACGCCTCATTCTGGGTCGTCCTGATCTGCCGCGGTGAGAACTTGTCCTGGTTCCAGTTACTTGTTACTATTAAATTATAACCGTCGTAAAATGTGACTAATGGTACCAAAGGTCCCGTCATATAACTCGGTGTCATGAGGCCGCCCGACAGATTTCCCAGAATCCCCGGCTATGAACACCGGGCTAAGGAATGGAAATGTTTAAAAGTGAACCCGTCATCATCTTCACATGTATATACCCCGGACATGTCACAGTATACAGAGGCGGGATCATCGTTCAGAGAAGCTCCGCCTTTTATCATTAGTAAGCCGTCCTTGTCCTCCAGTCAGTGACTGTGCCTAGGCTGAGATGATGTCACCAGTCTGCTGCAGGCGTTTCCTCAGTCTCCCCTCCCCCAGTGATCAGACTGCAACATTGTTTATAAACAATGTTACTTTGTATCTCTCTATCTCCCTCTGATCAATGTTTATAAACAATGTTACTTTGTATCTCTCTATCTCCCTCTGATCAATGTTTATAAACAATGTTACTTTGTATCTCTCTATCTCCCTCTGATCAATGTTTATAAACAATGTTACTTTGTATCTCTCTATCTCCCTCTGATCAATGTTTATAAACAATGTTACTTTGTATCTCTCTATCTCCCTCTGATCAATGTTTATAAACAATGTTACTTTGTATCTCTCTATCTCCCTCTGATCAATGTTTATAAACAATGTTACTTTGTATCTCTCTATCTCCCTCTGATCAATGTTTATAAACAATGTTACTTTGTATCTCTCTATCTCCCTCTGATCAATGTTTATAAACAATGTTACTTTGTATCTCTCTATCTCCCTCTGATCAATGTTTATAAACAATGTTACTTTGTATCTCTCTATCTCCCTCTGATCAATGTTTATAAACAATGTTACTTTGTATCTCTCTATCTCCCTCTGATCAATGTTTATAAACAATGTTACTTTGTATCTCTCTATCTCCCTCTGATCAATGTTTATAAACAATGTTACTTTGTATCTCTCTATCTCCCTCTGATCAATGTTTATAAACAATGTTACTTTGTATCTCTCTATCTCCCTCTGATCAATGTTTATAAACAATGTTACTTTGTATCTCTCTATCTCCCTCTGATCAATGTTTATAAACAATGTTACTTTGTATCTCTCTATCTCCCTCTGATCAATGTTTATAAACAATGTTACTTTGTATCTCTCTATCTCCCTCTGATCAATGTTTATAAACAATGTTACTTTGTATCTCTCTGGGAGTCATGCCTGTAACTGGCAGTCTTGCAATGCCTCATGGGACTTGTAGTTCCACAACAGCTGGAGTTGCCCTCCCCCCGCCTGGTTTCTGATCTATGGATACACACGTATGTACAGTATATGTTGGTCCCGGTGTATCCTGACAGTGGGCGTGTTCCGTGTTCCTCATTAGATACACTTTAATAAAATGATTATAAATTGTTACAGATTCCATCGTATGATCTTCACGTGTCTTCTCTTCTCCCCCTAAACAAACACGCGTGTTCTCCCGGCATGATGATGGTATCAGGAGATACGGTCACTCATTAACCGCACAGCAAATAGCACAAATCTGACCCCGCTGTGTACATTCCATCATATGACAACAAATTGTTTTTCTCTTATTGTTTTATCACTGCAGAGGCCTCCGTCCTGCACATCGCCGGGGAAGATGGCCGGCAGACATGCCGCGCCGCACTTCATGTAATAACATATGACCGCCATTGTACCCCTCGCTGTACAAGATAATGAGCATCACTCTGCTGCTGCCACACGAGCAAGGGGAGGAGCCACAGCCGGGATTATTGAGAGCTCCTCCCCCTGTGTCCCTGAATCCAACATGAATCCTCCGCCTGACCTATATGGAAGAGGACCTGTCATCACATATCTGTTTTCATGTCAAATGCAGCAAACTAAGAAATGTGTCATTGTAACACTTCCTGGTGTTTATTACCTCTGTACTCCCCCATTGCCTTCATCTGCTTTTCTCCAGAAGGACAGCACCATCTTTGTTCAGGCATCATCCGGGGTCACCGTCTACTTCCGGGACTGAGATGCCGACTCAGAGATGACACAATCATGTAAATCCCGATGTCTGTGCAGTTCTTGGCTGTGTTCACAAATGTCTGATACAGATCAGCCCCCTGCTGCAGACTCTCACCTTGTGACTGGATACAAGGTTACAACGTTCCAGTCTGATCACTGGGGGGAGGGGAGACTGAGGAAATGCTTCCTCCTGCCTGCAGCAGACTGATCACTGGGGGAGGGGAGACTGAGGAAATGCTTCCTTCTGCCTGCAGCAGACTGTATCCGGCAGTTGGAGGGGTGACATGAAAACCCGGATTGTCCCTAAAACTCTATTTGCGTGTTTAGGTCACGTGGCGACTTGTCGCGGATCCCGAACACATAACACGCGGCGACGGCGGGCTCCTGGGAGAGCGGAACGTCCCCTATGAATGGAGCGATTCATCCGACACCGCTCGGCCAGCACAGCGATCTCCATCAATATTTGCTGTTTGGCTCCGGTGACAACTCCCGCATTCATCGCCCTCGTTCTTCACCCCTCAGAGGAAACATTGTCCCCGAAATGTCTACAGAGACGGGAAGGAGTGAAGCCGGGGACACCGCGGGGACTGCACATGCAAATCAGCGACTTCTCATCACTTCCTGTCTCGGTGGTCACGAGAACGAGAAAAGCCGAATCTTCCCCCCAACCAGAGCAATACAATCCTCATCCCAAAATACCCGCCAGAGATACACCATGAGCCCGGGTCTCTATCTTCAGTCATGTGACTCTACAGTCAGGCTGGAGAGGAAAGTGCTAGATGATGCTGGACGTTCTCCAGCCAGGAGATGAGGTGGGCTCTATCTGACTTGCTGCAGCTTCTAATGCACATTGTGAGAATCTCCCGGTGTGCAGTGATATCCGAGGAAGAGGAGAGGAGCCGGGGACCACTGTGCAAGACTGAAGGGGAGGACGGAGGTCAGATAGAAGAGTGCGATCATCCCTATGTGTAGCAGGGTGCGGGTGCGCTCATCCCTATGTGTAGCACGGTGCGGGTGTGCTCCTCCCTATGTGTAGCAGGGTGCGGGTGTGCTCCTCCCTATGTGTAGCACGGTGCGGGTGCGCTCATCCCTATGTGTAGCAGGGTGCTCCTTACTGACGCAAAAAGGACGCATCCATTTGCACGGCGGGATTCGGCGATACAAAGCATCAGAGAATAGAACATTCATTCATAGAGATCTACAGAGGACCTGAAGCAGGGCGGGGCAATCTCCGGCTGGAGTGGAACTACAAGTCCCATGAGGCATTGCAGGATTCTCACTGCCACAGGCATGACTCCCAGAGGCATGATGGGATTTAAAGCTTACGTAAGGGGTGACAGCCA
>NW_017307783.1:267697-270229 GCF_000935625.1 Nanorana parkeri
GGGGGGGGGCGGAGAGGGATGGAGGGGCTCGTCTTCTGCGGCAACGTGGGAAACTTTTTAGGTCAGAAGGAAAACCGAAATCCTGGCTTTAGGGTGATTACACAATTCCAAAAAGAGATACAAAAATATCTACGTGTGAAATATTAACTTCTGTCCTAAATCCTTCACTTCACACCCAGCGCATAGAGAAATATACATGTACACTTCCTCATGTGTGTCTATATGTATATAAAAGTATATAATATATATATAGGGTGGCCACAGAAGACAAGCCCCTCCATCCCTCCCCCCTATATATATATATACGCACAGTATATACTGAGAGATACATATATATACATAGAGAGAGATACATATATATACATAGAGAGAGAGAGAGAGATACATATATATACATAGAGAGAGAGAGATACATATATATATACATAGAGAGAGAGAGATACATATACAGGTGAAACTCGAATAATTAGAATATCGGGCAAAGTTCATTTATTTCACTAATGCAACTTATGCGGTGAAACTAATATATGAGAGAGACTCATTACATGCAAAGCGAGATAATTCAAGCCGTGATTTGTCATCATTGTGATGATTATGGCGCACAGCTCATGAAAACCCAAAGAACCCCAAATCCACAACCTCAAAAAAGTAGATTATGACATGCAATCAATAAAACACGGATTGTACATAGAACAATATCGGACCTCTGAAAAGTACAAGCATGCATATGTACTCAGTACTTGGTTTGGGCCCCTTTTGCAGCACTTACTGCAATTACTTTTGCACGATATTCTAATTATTTGAGTTTCACCTGTATATATATACATAGAGAGAGAGATATACATATATATACATAGAGAGAGAGATATATATATATACATAGAGAGAGAGAGATACATATATATACATAGAGAGAGAGAGAGATACATATATATACATAGAGAGAGAGACATATATATATACATAGAGAGAGATATATATATATACATAGAGAGAGAGAGAGACATATATATATACATAGAGAGAGAGATACATATATATACATAGAGAGAGAGAGAGATACATATATATATACATAGAGAGAGATATATATATACATAGAGAGAGAGATATATATATATACATATTTCTTGCACATAACAGCAACTGATTTAATAAATACATAAATATGATATATCTAATATTTCATATATACGCATTCTCCGATGGGTCTCTCTATAAATGTTTTTATACAAAGATTCACCCAACTTTCACCCAGGAATCACACTTCCCACATTCCTTTTTTTTTGCTATTGGATCCAACAATGCGATCTTATCACTTTATTGATATCTTTATTTTACTTCAATTTATAGTTATATTTAATATCTACAAACTTGTTTTTCTGTTTTCTTTTTTCTTTTATGACCTTTTTTTAAATATTTGTTTTAACCAAACAGTAACAAATGTGATATATATAATAAAATAGATATCTATAATGTAATATATATGATGTATAATATATATTACATTTGTTACTGTTTGATCAAAACAAATATTTCAGGTGCGGGTGTTATATTCTGTGTATCTATATATAGGGGGGAGGGATGGAGGGGCTTGTTTTCTGCGGCAACCTGTATATATATAATATACTTTTATATACATATAATACATATAAACACATGAGGAAGTGTAAATGTATATTTCAGGTGCGGGTGTTATATTCGGTGTCTGTATATATATATATCTACATACAGGTGAAACCTGAATAATTAGAATATCGTGCAAAAGTAATTGCAGTAAGTGCTGCAAAAGGGGCCCAAACCAAGTACTGAGTACATATGCATGCTTGTACTTTTCAGAGGTCCGATATTGTTCTATGTACAATCCTTGTTTTATTGATTGCGTGTAATAATCTACTTTTTTGAGGTTGTGGATTTGGGGTTCTTGGGGTTTTCATGAGCTGTAAGCCATAATCATCACAATGATGACAAATCACGGCTTGAACTATCTTGCTTTGCATGTAATGAGTCTCTCTCATATATTAGTTTCACCTTTTAAGTTGCATTAGTGAAATAAATGAACTTTGCACCATATTCTAATTATTCGAGTTTCACCTGTATACTGTATATACAGATACTGAATCTAACACCCGCACCTGACCGCCCCCGCTACCAATAAAGAATTCTTTGAGCCATTTTGGGATGCGTCCCCCCTTTTTTGGTAGAATATGTAGTTTGGGTTTCCTGCGCCTGGTTTTTGGATACGTGTTTGGTCGGTGTGTACCTAATGTGACGAATCCTTCTTTCATGGACCCCCCATAAGACCCCTTCGCCACAAAGAGAGACACATGACCCGCCGAGTCACAATTTGAAGAACAGGAGCGGCGACGGAAGCGTCACTCACCGGTATTGGAGGGCAGCACCCGGATACTGTCGAATTCCAGCATGGTGTAACTGGCGTCCAGCGTTTCGGTGTAGTCCGGTAGTTCCATTTCCAACATGGCCTCCAAATCCTTCATAATTTTACTATCAGCAAACGCCAGGTCAAGCCGC
>NW_017307783.1:270359-272056 GCF_000935625.1 Nanorana parkeri
CGCCGCTGCCCCCCCTCGCCGGGAAGAGACGCTCCTGGCAAAGGCGAACCCGTTCCCAAAAAACAAAACAAATCAATGAGCTCCCAGGCAGACCTGTGTGACAGCACTGAGCCTGTCCTACCCTGTGACAGAGCCGCGGCCTGCAATAAGCGCGGGGGTCATAAATAGGTATATGATATAGATAAGGCCGGAGCAGCCTCAGATTCCATCCTCACCCCAAGCACAGGCCTTGTGTCAACACCGTGATAAACCAGCGCTGGCTGGGGCGCTGCGGGGCAATTATTTACTAAGCACGTCGTATGTACGACACGCTGGGAGGATTGCGACACGGCGGGACTGATACAACCAGGATTCACCCGCTGTGAAAGTCTGCGAAAAAACAAACGCAACGTTTTCCCCTGAAAAAAAAAAAAGAAACATTTTACATTCGGCCTTCCGTGTTGTATCTTCATCATTCTAGAGGCTTATAAATGATATCTAAGACTATATTTGAGGAGAATGGAAAGCCCCCCGGCGTCATGGGGTAAAATATTGAGGGGCCGTAAAAACGACAGGCGGATTTCGCTGCCCGCAACCCGCAGCTGCACCTTGCAGTACTCCTTCTTTACCACAAGATGTCCTCAGTCTTCAGAGATGAACTTTCAACCCACTTCCTCGGAGCCCAGACTGTCACGTAGCCGCTGCCAGCTTGAGAGGCGGCACAGTGATGAGATCTTCTCATTGTCACTCTGCTTTCTCTATCGGCGTGCTCATTTTTTGAGAAACTGACAGGTCCCTTGTGCTGCTTCTTCCTCTCTCAGCTGGAGCTCTGCTGTAGAGGAGATTGCAACCTTCAAGTTATATTGGTGTTGTAGACCGTATATATATATATATATATATTTATTCAGGGGTGCTGCTGGTACACATTACCAGGAAGGGGGTTGCTAGTGGTGCACATTCCGGGAGGACGGGCGGGGGGGCGGCATCCTGTCCAGAGCTCACTGACATCACTGGTTGCCAGGAGCTGGGCGGGATGCCGGCCAGAGCCTCACAGGCTGCTAAGACGCTCTGCTTGGACACTCTGGCCGGAAAGGGGGGGCGGCAGGTTTGCCCCCATGTGACCCAATTGATATGTCGACCATGCAATTGCCTCATTATAGGGACCGCCCTATATATTCATTTTTTTGTTTTCTGTTCTGGGCTCGTGGATTAGGTTTAGGTCAAGGGTGAAGTTCAGGGGGGTCAGGTCAAGGGTCAGGGTCAGCCTTTTGCCAAACCAGCAACTAAACTGGCTTCAACAAACATATTATTTACTCTTTTTTCCCCCTTTATTTGGAGGTTTTTTGGGGGGCGTAGTTTCATTTAATTTAGTGGGTTTTTATATTTTTGGCTAATAAGTGTCCATTTTGCGGCACAACATCCTGGGTGGATTAAAGGAGCCACTTAAAGCGTACTTCACCCTTAAAGGGGAACTCCATGAAGTATTTTTTATACTTCCCCCCTCTCTCTCTCACTTTTTAGCTTCCCCCTCCATGCTCCAACTCTGTCCCCAAATTCTTTGACAGTTCTTTGCTGGAAGTCCTCTTCAGGGCAGACAGACTCCCATTCTGCTGGTTCTTAGTGAGCCCAGCTTGTTGTTTTCATGTGCCCAGGGCTGTCCCAAAACTTTTTGCCATCTGAGGCGAGGGGGGATCGCTGGTGGTTAACGTTACCCGGGG
>NW_017307783.1:273031-273518 GCF_000935625.1 Nanorana parkeri
TGAAGGTCCCTCCGGCACAGGTAATGCACTGGCCACGGCTCTGTCCGGTGTCCTGTCCAGCTCACTGATGTCACTGGTTGCCAGAAGCCGGGGAGGATGCCAGCCAGAGTGTCCCAACTCAGCTCCTGGCAACCAGTGATGTCAGTGAGCTGGGTGGGATGCTGGCCAGAGCGCCACAGGTTCCTAGCTCTGGCCAGACATGGGGTGGCAGGCACCCCTGCTGCCTCTCCTCCTCATGTCACCCAATGAGATGCCACCTAAGGCAACCGCCTCAGGCTGCCTCATTTTAAGGATGGCCCTGCACGTGCCCTGTCCTATGGGGGGGGCACAGTATCATGTAGCTCATTGCATAAGTCCTGGAAGAATGCCCACCTCCCCCTCCATAGCCGATGGAACAAGGTGAATAATTGCTGGTGATGCCATCGGACAGGTAAGAAGACTCTGGGAAATACGTTTTTTTTTTAAAATAAAAGCTATCGGGGGCGGC
>NW_017307783.1:273646-275385 GCF_000935625.1 Nanorana parkeri
AGAGAGTTGTACACACATTAGAGTTCACCTTTAATAACCACCAAAGTCAAATGCTTCCCACCCAAATCTCCCAATTATTATGCGGAACTTTCGGGGTAAATTCTCCGTTTGGCTCATTCCTCGCCGTGACCGGTTTCCTTTTCCAGCACATTGGAGATGGTGAGTAGATTCGGAGTCTGTGTCTGCAGCCCCGGGGCAGCTCAGGGGTTAACGTCGCTCACTCAGACATTTCGGTGTGAAAGTTCAGACTAATCGGAGCGTAAAAAAACAATTATCTACGATTACGGCATTAAAAAAAATCTCCCGCAGCTGCAGAGTCATAATTACCATTTATACCCCCAAATAAAGCCGCCCCGTTACTAACGCGTTGCGTAATAATACTGTAGGCGGTGTAAATGAGACTTCCATCAGATAAGAGGCCCTGATATCATATTCTTATCCTTGGACTCTGTTCGTGTCTTGTTGTAACGATACCTGGAGCCCATTCGGCTGCGATTAGGCGGGGTCAGGTGATCGCGGGCGTGTTGGGAAATCTGACATTAAAGGGAACCTTTCCCGAGGGAGACATACAAGCTGCCATTGCTTGGCACTCATTATGATCCTCCGGCTTCGATGATATGAGCGGATGGCCCCAAACAATGATGACAAGTTAGGGTCTTCTGTAGGGTTGCCACCTTTTCTTCCATCGAAACCCGAACACTCTAGCAACGCACAAAGATTTTGGGGGGAGAATGAGTCGTGGCTTATTCATATGTAAATAGCCCCATCCATTCATATGTGGAGACTCGGGGGGGGTGTCAGTAGCCCGTATTTTCATTTTGGTTGCCCCTGTCTGCCTGACATCTTGTGTCCGGGTTCCTGCTGCCATGAAACCCAGACACGGCATTAAAAACCCGGACTGTCCGGGTGAATCCCAGACAGGTGGTACCCCTAGTCTTCTGACTTTATTGACCTGCCTTCTTGTTCTGGGCCTGTGACTGAAGACAGAGGACCAACATAAGAGCCAGGCAGTTAGCAGGTTAGCAATGGCTGCCTGCGGATTTCTCCAGGAAAAGGTTCACAGGTTGATCCTTTTAAAAGTTCTTATTTAGGCCTCATTCACATGAGAAACGGCCGACACGTACAGTTCCGTGCTGCGTGCACGGCCGTATCGGGCAGCTCCCGGGAAGGACAGGTGCTGCTTGTGATTAGTATGCAGCCCCCATCCTTCTCTATGGAAGTACGCGGCCGTACGCCGCCCTACGCTCACCTCAAGTGCAGGTCCGTACGGGTGTCCCGGCTCAGACACAGAGAGAATCCTCCATCATCACACGCAGCACCTGTCCTTCCCGGGAGCTGCCCTATACGCCGGTGCACGCAGCCGACCTCGTGTGAATGAGGCCTTAAGCTCTGACTTGATGTCTTATTTGGATGTTGTTGTGTTTTGTGAAACATTGCAACATTGACATTATTTCTTTCTTACAGATCCTGTACAGGCCGAGCAGCACCGAGGCCAAGGAACCGCAAAGCACAATCACTACCAAGTATAAAGTCATAAGGCCCACGTAGGAGAATGAGCAAATCGTTGCAGGAAATCTCACATTTTCAAGGAGAATCCCATCTACAACAACTCTACCCATCATGTCCTAGGTGACACGAAGCAGAGATAGATCCCCGGATGGCCATACACAGCCGTCTGCCGTGGTGGGGAGGTCTCCGTCCCCTCTCTACAATATTGTCACAGAGTTTGCCTGGAATCG
>NW_017307783.1:275578-290801 GCF_000935625.1 Nanorana parkeri
TGGAGAGGGGGAGGGGGAGGAGGGAGAGGGGGATAGAGAGAGGGGGGGAGAGAGAGAGCGAGAGAGAGGGTGAGAGAGAATGAGAGAGAGAGACAATGAGAGAAATAGAGAATGAGAGAGAGGGAGAGAATGAGATGATAGATAGATAGATAGATAGATAGATAGATAGATAGATAGATAGATAGATAGATAGATAGATAGATAGATAGATAGATAGATAGATAGATAGATAGATATTCTATTGTTGGAATGATACTCTCCTCATATAACAATGTGACGGGTTGATTTATTATCTTCCGTTCTCTGTGGCCGGTTGTATTCGCAGCACTTCGCACACTAATACACTATTAGCTATGTACACAATCACATTCTCCTCTGATATGTGAAATCAATACAAGGAGTGCTTCCAGCGGATTGTGTGACTCTGCCGCGATGGCTTTCAGGCAGAGATTTCCATGATTCTAGATATTATTTCCATTGTTTCGTATCTCTAAGTCACCCAATTATTGGAAACTTGAAGGGGGCGACAAATGCGCACAAATCGATGAGCGAGGCCCTTCCGCAAATCACGCAATTACCTCCGAATTCTGATTGGATATTAGGAGATGTGTACACCTGAACTCAAATAAACGCCAATTATTGCAGCTCTGTATTCATTAATAAATCATTATATTTATTTTTGTAACCACTTGACCTCTCCCCAGCTGTACACTTCCTATGAGCCATAAATTACCATAATAACCGAATACAAATATCACTTTTTTTCTTTAGCACACACAAGGCTTTCTTTTGGTGATAGTTTCGTTCCCCCTCAAAAAAATGTTTGCAATACATAAACAAAAATATGTAACAAAAAAGTTTTACTTTAATAAGTGTTAGTTAAAAAAATAATTGATATTGTAGATAAAGTATAATTTTATTTCTATAATTTGTCCTTTTATTAAAATGAAACTAAAATGATTATTGCTACAAAGCATCACTAAGTTATTTACAAATTAAATATCAATGTATATAAACAATGTTACTTTGTATCTCTATCCCCCTCTGATCAATGTTTATAAACAATGTTACTTTGTATCTCTCTATCTCCCCTCTGATCAATGTTTATAAACAATGTTACTTTGTATCTCTCTATCTCCCTCTGATCAATGTTTATAAACAATGTTACTTTGTATCTCTCTATCTCCCTCTGATCAATGTTTATATACAATGTTACTTTGTATCTCTCTTTCTCCCTCTGATCGATGTTTATAAAAAATGTACTTTGTAATCTCTCTATCTCCCTCTGATCAATGTTTATAAACAATGTTACTTTGTATCTCTATATCTCCCTCTGATCAATGTTTATAAACAATGTTACTTTGTATCTCTCTATCTCCCTCTGATCAATGTTTATATACAATGTTACTTTGTATCTCTCTATCTCCCTCTGATCAATGTTTATAAACAATGTTACTTTGTATCTATCTATCTCCTCTCTGATCGATGTTTATAAACAATGTTACTTTGTATCTCTCTATCTCCCCCTCTGATCAATGTTTATAAACAATGTTACTTTGTATCTCTCTATCTCCCTCTGATCTCTGTGATGGGTAATGAATGTCTGGGAGTGTTACACTGACATGTTACTGAGCGTGTTGTACTTACCATGAAAATATATATTTGATGACAATTTACATGTCTTAATCTCCTATTTGCTTCTATTTCAGGCACGTTCGGTAATTCACGAGCCTGCGCTGTTCTGCTCTCTGACTACCCCATTATTGCTCCTCCGTGGATATAAAATTCTCTATAAATTTAGATAACGCCTCTAAAGTCTCAGATACAAAGTTGGTATCAGCCAAAGTCGTTGGTGCCAACCAAAACTCAGCACTTGCACTGACTCGTGAAGGATACGAGATGTCCTGGCCGCTCCTCTGGTCTCTCCCATGCACTGTACGGTATATCTTGGCCGGACTGACGCCCATAACTCATCTCAGCTTCTATCACCGAGCAAAACAAAATTCCACAGCGCTGAGAAATCTGTGTGATCAGGAGACTCAATGTACAGAAATGTTCAATGTCAGCAAAGATCACTGGTCAGTCTCCAGCCATCATACACAGGACAATCTTCTAGACCAGGGGTGGGCAACCTTGGCAGATGTGGTGTAACTACAAATCCCATCATGCCTGTGGCTGTCAGAATCTTGCTTGCAATGCTTCATGGGACTTGTAGTTCCACAACAGCTGGAGTGCCATGGGTGCCTACTCTTTATCTAGAAGGATGAGCCCAGTAACTAGATAATGGTTTGTTCATGGATAGACAACCTCGGCATAGAAACCATTCCGGGTATAGGATGATGTAACCCAAGGGTGAGCATCCTCGGCGTTCCAGCTGTAGCAGAAACTACAAATCCCATAACGCCTCTGGGAGTCATGCCTGTGACCATCAGAGACCATCATAATGGGCACAGCGGGTGTACAGACCCGGGAACTCAGCACAGGGATGGTGGGGGCCCCTCATAATGGGCACAGCGGGTGTACAGACCCGGGAACTCAGCACAGGGATGGGGGGAGCTCCTCATAATGGGCACAGCGGGTGTACAGACCCGGGAACTCAGCACAGGGATGGGGGAGCCCCTCATAATGGGCACAGCGGGTGTACAGACCCGGGAACTCAGCACAGGGATGGTGGGATCCTCTTATAAAACTCTCCGACATCTACTGACATCTGAGATATGAGTTTTTGGTGGACTGGCCCTTTAATAATGTGGTGTTTCTCTCTTATTCCTTCATACTGATGTTGGTTGTCAGATAAATCACATTGGAGGGTTCTGTGTATTCATCATGTTACAGCTCCTTTGATACAATGTAACGTCTCGTGATCGAGTTTGTAGCTCGGCTCGGCGGGGCGCTCTCTCCACCCTTCATTACCCGCAGCGGGTGGTCAGATTTGTAGTTTCACGTGAATGAGGTTAGATCAGGATACGGCGGAATGTCTAACAGATGTCTGATGAAGACTCTGCACCAGGAGGGGTTGTATCCCGACCAACACCAACACCCGAGGGCTGCGAATCACAAGACGACGGACAGCTGCACATCTCTGCCGCCAAAGGATGACGAGCGTCGCTGGGTCACAGCAGGAAGCCATGCACGCACAATGCACTTGCGGCACGCCAGGAATGCAGGAACCTGCGCCAGATCTCAAAGCTCAGCCTGAATGGACCCGTCACCACAGATGACGATCACCTAGATCAGTGGTTGTTACATAGTTACATAGTACTTGAGGTTGAATAAAGACATTAGTCCATCAAGTCCAACCAAGGATCTCATTCTTAGGAGTTCTTGTACCCCTGTATATTACCTGTACCCCTGTATATTACCTGTACCCCTGTATGTTACCTGTACCCCTGTATATTACCCGTACCCCCGTATATTACCCGTACCCCTGTATGTTACCTGTACCCCTGTATATTACCCGTACCCCCGTATATTACCCGTACCCCTGTATATTACCTGTACCCCTGTATATTACCCGTACCCCTGTATATTACCAGGCGTCCATCACCAAGATGGCATCAATAAGACGGCCACGCATGCGCGATGACGTCATGGCGGGGTGTCACCCGGTCTCCGCTCCGGGTGTCACCTAGCCTCGGGAAGCCCCTGTGGGGAGGGTCCATGACAACCTGGAGAGGATGTAGGTTGATGGGTGGTTGCCATCAGACTGAGGACCTCTAGTGGCAGAAAGAAGGTACTGCAGGACAATCTTTTATCGGGCGATTCGTTTTATTTTTTGGCTGCAGTTTTGCTTTAAGAAGAGTATTTGAATGAAGCTAAACAAGGGAAATGAACAATTATGTCTTCACAGGCTTTTTTTTTGTAACAATTGTGCTTACTAGTATTCAAAAAACGCTTTTCACCCATATGGGCTTATATGATCTGATCTCCCCCTATATTGGCCGTCTCTGTCTCAGGCAGCAGAGTCAGCTCTCTTGCTGAACAAGTGCTGAGACAAACCTATAGGCTCAATGTTGATCAGACGGACAGACATACATTGTGACACGGGAGCAATCCAGGACACGCGTCTGTTGTTGTTTTTTTTTTAGTAATTGATACTTTTGTTTTTTTCTCCTGATGCAATCAGACAACAAGACTCCGCCTCCACGTGGCCGATCTCCTCGCTCAGGGAGGCCTCCCGTCCCCCCTCCATTATCACCAAACACGCGATGAAAGATCCGGAGCAGCCAGCCCAGCACGGAACACTTATCGGGATTTGGGGATCTGCGTCATCCGCTCGGGCTCGGAGGAACTCTTAAAGTGCTTTTTTATGGGGTAGGAGAAGAGGCGCACAGACGTCACTGTGTTCTATCTCTGCGCCAGCGCTGCGAAGGTTAAACTCTTTTAACCCAATACTGCCTGGAGCTGCGGATACCGTCCAGCAAACTCCGCAAGCGCGCTACAGGTGGAACGTTTACTCAAGTTATGCAAAGGATTCTTCAGCAGGGTGTCTCAGCAAAACAGGGAAGAGCATTGAGCAGTGGGACCGGCCATTGCCTCTGCTGCAGTATAGAAACACTGATGGGTCTTGTCCCTCCCCCCAGCCAGCCTGTGATTGGTCAGTGGAAGGAGAGGCAGCAGTCATTTTGGTGTCACCCCCCCTGAAAAGTTGGGCACTCGGTCATAGACGGAGAACCTAACAGCTGTAAGAAAGGAGGGGACTCAGCGCCACTCCCGGGACTCACCGACTCCCATTGCCGGCGTTCATCACCAAGATGGCCGCCGGCAGATAAGTGCACATGACGTCATTACGCGTATGTGCGATGATGTCCCAGCGGGTGGCACTCGGCGGCCGCACTGGGTGACACCCGGCCCGGGGACGCCTCCGCTTGAAGGAGATTATGTTTTAGGCGGTCGGGTTCAAGGTCGGGACAGGAGGGGGAGCAAAGGTTGTCATCTGCTTTCCATTGGGGAAGAATTACTCCTAACTTCCTGTCTTGTAGATACAACAGGAAGTGAGAGGAGATCTGAATTTGAGTTGTCACTGGGACAGGCGCCCCCCATTGGAAGATTTCCTGTTATGGTGAAAGATCAATATTTCACTTTGACTGACCACCGGCCTCCAGTGAACTCAGCAGACTCCCAGTTCAGCGGACGTTCCTTCAGATGGAGCCGACCAGGACTGGAGAAGGGGAGACGAGTATTTGGAAGGAGATTGTATGCAGCCAATACATCAGTTACTTTGTTTCCGTTGCTTGGATTTGCTGGGACTTGTAGTTCCACTGCTGCTAAGGAATCACAGCTCAACCTGCTCTGAGCGCAAATCCAGACATGGCCAGCAGGGGGCGCCTGTTCCTTACTAAGAGCCACACGGCTGTATGATTGGTGCAAAAAATCGATCACTTATATCATTAACAGGCCAGTGATCCCCAAAACCGGGAGAGTTCATTTCCGGTCAGATCTGTGACCCCCATGAAGACGTTTCCTTATCTTTTATCCTCAAAGCTGAACTGCAGATACAAAAAATCCCCTTTATATTCCTTAATGATATACATCTACTGTGTGTGCTACGTCAGCTGAGAGCAGAGATGTGGGAGGGGCCCAGCAGGCTCCAGTCTGCTGCAGGCAGGAGGAAGCATTTCCTCAGTCTCCCCTCCCCCCAGTGATCAGTCTGCTGCAGGCAGGAGGAAGCATTTCTTCAGTCTCCCCTCCCCCAGTGATCAGTCTGCTGCAGGCAGGAGGAAGCATTTCCTCAGTCTCCCCTCCCCCAGGGATCAGTCTGCTGCCGGCAGGAGGAAGCATTTCCACAGTCTCCCCTCCGACAGTGATCAGTCTGCTGCAGGCAGGAAGAAGCATTTCCTCAGTCTCCCCTCCCCCCAGTGATCAGTCTGCTGCAGGCAGGAGGAACCATTTCCTCAGTCTCCCCTCCCCCAGGGATCAGTCTGCTGCCGGCAGGAGGAAGCATTCCCACAGTCTCCCCTCCGACAGTGATCAGTCTGCTGCAGGCAGGAAGAAGCATTTCCTCAGTCTCCCCTCCCCCCAGTGATCAGTCTGCTGCAGGCAGGAGGAACCATTTCCTCAGTCTCCCCTCCCCCAGGGATCAGTCTGCTGCCGGCAGGAGGAAGCATTCCCACAGTCTCCCCTCCGACAGTGATCAGTCTGCTGCAGGCAGGAAGAAGCATTTCCTCAGTCTCCCCTCCCCCCAGTGATCAGTCTGCTGCAGGCAGGAGGAACCATTTCCTCAGTCTCCCCTCCCCCAGGGATCAGTCTGCTGCCGGCAGGAGGAAGCATTCCCACAGTCTCCCCTCCGACAGTGATCAGTCTGCTGCAGGCAGGAAGAAGCATTTCCTCAGTCTCCCCTCCCCCCAGTGATCAGTCTGCTGCAGGCAGGAGGAAGCATTTCCTCAGTCTCCCCTCCCCCAGTGATCAGACTGTAACTTTGTATCCAGTCACAGCAGGGGCTGATCTGTGTCAGACATTTGTGTCTCCTGTATCTCAGTTTATTCTTCAGTAATGTGTCATTATACATAAATGATGGAGTGAATGCAGCGTGTCTATACCGTTCAGCTGGTGACCGGAGATGTACACGCGGTGATATATTATCCTTCTCTCCGTCCAATGATTTCCAGGAATCCGCCGTTTGTAACCGCACCTCACCAAATGTCATTTATCTGTAGAAAAGATATAAAATCTGACACAATCATGGATGCAGCCGCAGCGAAATTCCCCGAAACGCGCCGAAGGACGCCGGATTATTACATTTGTCATTGGTACAAGATTGTATATTATTGCAACGCTTGTCTGGAGCGCGCACAGCCGCCAGTTACTGCACATGTGTTATGTGAGGCTGCGAGGGTGACACAGATATAACGTGCAGATTGCTCCATCACTGTCCTCCCTAGAGATCTGCAGAACATTGCACCATCCCTCCTCACTCCTAACACATACATATCAATATATTCTGCAGATTATCCCATCACTGACCTCTCTATAGATCTGCAGATTATTGCTCCATCCGAGAGAGAGGCGCAATCCCGGACTGGAATGAGGAGGTGTTCCTGTGCAGATGGTGCGGACAGTGCGCACGGTAAAGGGCGGCGCAGGCAGTGCGAATGGTGAGGGCGGTGCGGATTGTGCAGACAGTGCTGGTGGTGCAGATGGTGCGGGCAGTGCAGAGATTGGGGGCGGTGCAGACAGTGCAGGTGGTGCAGAAGGTGCGGGTGGTGCAGACATTGCGGACGGTGCAGATGGTGCAGATGATGTGGACAGTGTTGACATTGCAGATGGTGCGGATGGTGCTGACGGTGCAGAAGGTGTGGACGGTACGGGTGGTGCAGACATTGCAGACATGGTGCAGATGATGTGGACAGTGCAGACATTGTGGGCGGTGAAGATGGTGCAGGCAATCCAGATGGTGCGGGTGGTGCAGATGGTGTCAGCGGATTGGACGGTGCAGAGGGTGTGGATGGTGCAGGCTGTGCCGACAGTGTGGGTGGTGCGGACAGTGCAGTGGGAGCGGGTAGTCCAGACGGTGTGGACGTTGCAGATGTCTCCGCCGATGAAATGATTTGAGGCCTCTGTGGGGCGCTGAGGATGTCAGGTGACTCCTGCAATCAGCTCATGGCCCCCTAAATTCTCTCCATTCCAGAGCGGGGGCGACCTCCCCACTGAGGCCCAGAGATTTATCTTCACTTGCTGCATACTTGTCCCAGGTCATTGAATCACAGTGCATCGAAGCTGAAGGATCAGTACGCCAGCCAGGCAGCTTCAGAAGGTCAGCAGGGGAACTCCTCCCACATTTTATCTCCGACGCGACTCCATTTCTCCTCAGAACGTTGGTGTGAGGGGACGAGGTTTCCTGCGGAATTTCCCGGACAACGATGGTCCATCTCCGATGTTGTGACATAAAACGTTCCCGGACTCTCCGGCGGCTGCGAGTCTCCACGTCGGGCCTCGTAAAGGACGTCACTGAAGGAATGCGGCTTTGTAATACCCGAAGACGGAGGATCGTATAGATAATGGCGGGATTAGCTCCAACATCCCATAAATTAAAGGTCTTTAAGATTTCCATTTCATGGGGGTCATCCTCAGGTCTCATTTATGTCTGTTACCCATAAAGGTAGATTGACATTATTACCCCTCAGGGGGGTCAATCTCTGTCATGTGCGTTGGGGGGGGTCAAGCGAAGGACGCACATATTGAGCTGTAGATACAGTTACAATTCTCAGGAGACACCTTGAGGGGAATCAAAACCGGAGCAGACAGATTCTGGAGCAGCTGCGCACGGCAACCAATCAGCTTCTCTCTTCAGTTTGTTCAGTTAAGATTTGAAAATGATAAAGAGAAGCTGATTGGTTGCCGTGCGCAGCTGCCCCAGATTTGAGGAACTCCCCTCCATGTGTCTAACAGACAAGAGGGGAGTCGCAATGTCTTGTTGGTTGTCTGTGACATGCAGATATTATTATTTGTGTACAGCGTAGAATGCGTCACAATGTGTCACTGCGTCACTTCAAGGAACGTTTTCAAGTAAAAGAAATGAGCAAGAACGTTCCTTTGTGTATTTCTTCATCAAACCCAACTTAGGTTTCGTTTGGATAGACCTGAAGAACCGGGAAACTTCTGGAGGTGTCTAGAGGTTCCTTCGTCAGTGTGCAAGGACAGATTGATCTCCCAAGTACACTGACCACCAATATAAGAGGGGTCATATCTCCACTGACCACCAATATAAGAGGGGTCATATCTCCACTGACCACCAATATAAGAGGGGTCATATCTCAACTCATGACCAATGTGAGGGAGCATTTTTGACCAGACCACCAATGTAGGGGGATCTCTCCAATGACCACCAATGTAGGGGAGATCTCTTCAATGACATCCAATGTAGGGATATCTCTCCAATGACATCCAACGTAGGAGGATCTCTCCACTGACCACCAATGTAGGGGATATCTCTCTAATGACATCCAATGTAGGGGAGATCTCTCCACTGACCACTCCACTGACCACCAATATAAGAGGGGTCATATCTCCACTGACCACCAATATAAGAGGGGTCATATCTCAACTCATGACCAATGTGAGGGAGCATTTTTGACCAGACCACCAATGTAGGGGGATCTCTCCAATGACCACCAATGTAGGGGAGATCTCTTCAATGACATCCAATGTAGGGATATCTCTCCAATGACATCCAACGTAGGAGGATCTCTCCACTGACCACCAATGTAGGGGATATCTCTCTAATGACATCCAATGTAGGGGAGATCTCTCCACTGACCACCAACGTAGGGGGGATCTCTCCAATGACATCCAATGTAGGGATATCTCTCCAATGACATCCAATGTAGGGATATCTCTCCAATGACATCCAATGTAGGAGGATCTCTCCACTGACCACCAATGTAGGGGAGATCTCTCCACTGACCACCAATGTAGGGGAGATCTCTCCAATGACATCCAATGTAGGGGAGATCTCTCCACTGACCACCAACGTAGGGGGGATCTCTCCAATGACATCCAATGTAGGGATATCTCTCCAATGACATCCAACGTAGGAGGATCTCTCCACTGACCACCAATGTAGGGAGATCTCTCCAATGACATCCAATGTAGGAGGATCTCTCCAATGACACCTTCATCAAGTGCTTTGTAAATGGAAGGTCTGCACCTCAAAATATACTCCGTTCGGTCTGGATACATTATTACTTAAAAGCAAACTGGTTTTATGAATATAAAAGAAAAGTAAGATAAAAAAAAGAAGCAAACTTTTTAATTTTGTACTAATTTTGCCTTGCGGTGCTCCAGGTACGATGTGCAGCGTGAATACGGCATGTTTACAAGTTACATAACACTCTCTTTTATTTTAAATTTGCAGTTTTTTTTTAATACTTCTTTTATACATTTACAACTTTCTGCAGCCCAAAAACCATGGCTTGCAAAATACTGTATATTTATATAGTATTTTGCAAGCCATGGTTTTTGGGCTGCAGAAGGTTTCTCTTCCATGGGGTCCACGGTGGCTCTCAGCCAACCTCCATACCCTCATGAAAAGCGTTGGGAGGCAAAGACGTTTGATTTGAGCGCCGGATCGTGTTTCCAGGCCGCCACACTGACCTCCAACATCATTCCATTACCCCGAACGGAATTGAAATGTATATATTTGTGTCTAAGAATCCTTTCAGATGTAATTAGGGGGCCTGAGATGACAGATGACAGAAGTGGGGGGGAGAGCATTCTGCCGTCTTATTTCCTCCTAGCTTTTTCTCTGGTATGAGTGTGATTAACAATGTGACGGGTGAGAGAAGCCGCGTCGGCGAGGGCCCCTGACACTCTGCAATCCTGTTATTATAACTGATGAAGAATTTCAGTAAAACACAATGTCTGCCTGCATGCAAAGTCCATTATTATCTGTACAGCTGTTGCTTGTTTCTGATGTACTCTAAAGCCCAACAAATGTCTAAAAAGTAGTCCCCAAGCAGGGGTTTAGAATAAAAAAGCAGCTCTGTCCCATGCAGTGATCACTTTCCGCCACTAGATGTCCTCAGTCTTCCAGGTTGAATGACACACAGCTTTAGATTGAGGACATCCTGTGCATGCGGGGTGTCATGGACCTGCTGAGGGGCCGTCCCCTGCACTGGCGCAAAGACCACTGCTGACGTGACCATGTCAACACCACTCTGTGCATCATTAGGGCCACCCACCTCTGGAGAAGATCCAAAGAGGGTCCTGCATGTCACATGACCGGCATGAAGACATAAAAAATAAAAGGGACAAGAATAAGGCAAGCGACCTTCTTAGGGACACAGTAACTATATGATGAGCCCCGGCAGAGCTCCGCTGGCTTCTCAGAGGAAGACAAATTTCACCTCTGCAATTCGGGTAAGATTCTGTTTGAACCGGTTGCTCTGGACGGGGATGAGAAGGATAAATGGCCAACTTCCAGCTGCTACAAATTATCTTCTACTATTTTCCACTGTTGATATTGAAGCGGCGGCCTCTTGCAGCAAAGTTTACAGAACGCTGGTTTTTCGGAGCGTACGGAAATCGCAGTCAGCGGGGCCCGTGCCAGCCAGGGGACAATTATTTACACAGAGCCCCGTGTGGAGAGAGAGGCCGTCCAGCTGGAAGAGTCCCGGAATCTGTTTACATCTCAATGGACATGAAGAACTGGAGGGACCCACAGACATCGCAGGGCACTCGGATGCCAAAATATTTTTCCTGCCCCAAACTTGCCTGAGGGGAATATGCAGCAAAACACTT
Source organism: Nanorana parkeri (assembly GCF_000935625.1). NCBI lineage: Eukaryota > Metazoa > Chordata > Amphibia > Anura > Dicroglossidae > Nanorana > Nanorana parkeri. The sequence continues at coordinate 286,817 of NW_017307783.1, forward strand.
CAGATTACCGTTCAGCCTAGGGGAACAATAGGGACCGGTGGAAAATTTACAACATAGACAACTGCTCCACTATATGGCAGGAGTCACTGTCCAGTATGTTGATGGACGTAACACCTTCTTCAGGTGTGAACAAATCTGTGGATCCAAATACAAAGAATAATGCAAAGGCCGCCTCTTTCTATGCAAGAATTGAGATGGTGACCTCACTACACTACAGACTGGATCATATGTAACAAACTTTACTACAGTTATGTTTTAATGAGAAGTTTAAAAAAATCATTTTGTAGACATGTGACTATCAATCTTCTGGGCATTAATAATGGCCCTGCACACCCTCCATGGCACGTGTGCCTTAGGCTGCTGAGTTTTGCTATGTGGCTAAAGCTTTGGCCATCACACCTATATGAACTTGTTGGACATCCCATATTCCCATTCTAAAATCATGGCCATTAATATGGAGTTGGATCCCCCGATGGCCATTAATATGGAGTTGGATCCCCCCAATAGCCATTAATATGGAGTTGGATACCCATGGCTATTAATATGGGGTTGGATCCCCCATGGCCATTAATATGGAGTTGGATCCCCCAATGGCCATTAATATGGAGTTGGATCCCCGATGGCCATTAATATGGAGTTGGATCCCACCGATGGCCATTAATATGGAGTTGGATCCCCCAATGGCCATTAATATGGAGTTGGATCCCCCCGATGGCCATTAATATGGAGTTGGATCCCCCGATGGCCATTAATATGGAGTTGGATCCCCCGATGGCCATTAATATGGAGTTGGATCCCCCAATGGCCATTAATATGGAGTTGGATCCCCATGGCCATTAATATGGAGTTGGATCCCCGATGGCCATTAATATGGATTTGGATCCCCGATGGCCATTAATATGGAATTCTCCCCCCTTTATGGCTATATTATCCTCCAAACCTCTGGGAAGGCTTCCACAAGATTCTGGAGAGTGTCTGTGGGAATTTGTCCCATTTGTGAGGTCAGGTACTGATGTTGGATGAGAAGATCTGGCTGACAATCGGTGTTCCAATTCATTCCAAAGGTGTTCAGTAGGGTTGAGGTCAGGGCTCTGTGCAGGAAACTCGAGTTCCTCCACCAAGCTGGTCACACCGTGTCTGTATGGAGTTGGCTTTGTACACGGGGGACAGTCATGGTGGAACAGAAAAGGGTCTTCACCAAACTGTGACCACAAGGCTGGAAGAGCCCAATTGTCTACAATGTCTTTGTATGATGGAGGATTACTAGAACCTTCACTGGAGACACCTGAACTCAATCATTTGGCACATGCCCCACCCACGAGGAGCAGAAATGGCAGCAAATAGAGTTCATGTTTGTTATATGAAGCCACAAGTTCTTTAGCAGAGTCATATGGAAAGACATCGAAGTGCCGTCATGGAGTGCTACTCAAAGTTAAGCTGCATAAGATGACATAGAACTTATAATGGGAAAGTTGAGCGGCCCTACCAACTTGGGCAAAGCTGCAGTGTTTCCTGGATGGAGTTACAGTTGTGAGACTGACTAGGAGGTCCATTGTCTGCAGATTGCTTGCCACATGCAGGACACGGCCAGGCGCAAGGTTCCATGTCCACACACTTCAAGACGTTCTACACCGGCCACTTCGATGCATCCCTTGTTAGCCGAAGAGCGCCAGAGTGGAAGGAGGAGGGGGGGGGAGTCAATCCCTTCTGTTTGTTACTGTAGTTGCGCTAAAAGTGTTCAGGACCCGATTACCTAAATCAGAACCAGAGCATCTCTGTCCATTGTTATTCCTAGCGACGGCACAACAAATCGCCCGAACCGCGCTGCCAAGATTGTGTCCAAAGGGAGGTAAACAAATGCGCGTTGGGCTCCTCGGGAATCAGGGAGATGAATATGTTTGTTGACGGGCGAATTTGTTTCATGTCGATTCCGATAACGTTATCCAGAGCGGAGAAAGTAATGTTACTGTTCGGCGCCCGGAATGAGAGCGGGGCCGGCCAACGTAGTGCGAAACCAAAGCCAGATATCTAAATACACATCGAGGCTTCATTCACATACGGCGGCAGCTCTTTCGTACAAGGACCGGAGGTACTTCTGTAGTGTCATGTAGTCCAGTGGCGTCACAAGGAGAGTGCGGGGGGTGCGGGCCGCACCCGGGTAACACCATTGGAGGGGGTGACACCAAAATTACTGACAGTCATTTTGGTGTCACCCAGCCTCGGGACGCCCCTGATGTAGTCAAGACAAGGTGTTGCTTCAGCTGGAGTTCCGTGTTTACGTGTCTCTGACCGCCAGCACTTCCGTTTATTATGCAGCAAAAAGGTTAACGCCCAGAGGGGGACGGCTTTACAACATCAGCCAATAAGCCTCAAAATGATAACAAGGGCGGCCCCAACAGCCTACCATTTCCTCCATGCACAATGACATCACAGGAAGTGACAACAGAAAAGGGGAGGACACCCACGTGAATGAGCAGAGCATGACTCACCCTTGCCACGTGTATGCACAGCCACCATTTTGGCCAGCATGGACCCCATTCAATACTGCTCAGAGTGACCCGTATCTATTAAGATCGTTCTATTTGTTCTTACAGATTTGAGACTATCTGCGGAGACATTGCTAATGCGGTTATCAATATACGGTACAAGTACACCGACAATGCAGATATAAATGTCTTCTTATAAAAGCAGATATGTATCCAAAAGGGAGAGCGCAGCCGCAACAGAGATATAATACATATCTCTCGTTATGCGGATGTGTATAGACGTTCGCCGGCGCTGGGCCCAGCGCATTGCGCTTGATACTCACAAACCGGCAAACGCCCCCCCACACACCGCGAACGTGTCTCCAAGCCCATGAGAAGGTTGAATACTGACCGCTGGTCCCGATTAACCCAAATACGCTCTGCTGGAGCGTCCCTCGGCTGAATCCGACGCAGAGAGAGACATGATGACAATATTACAAGATACTACATCAAAACACATCCGAATAACATTTCCACAACATAACGCATGGCCGCCGCAGATGTCTGCACAATGCACATTGGAATGCATTGTTTTTTATGCTTAGAGCGGCTCCATGCGTATTTGTACGGTCCGAACACGTGCGGAAAACCGCTTATGTGTGAATGACGCCTTATAGAGACCAAGAGGAGAACGTGCACCTGTGAAGATATACAGTATACAATGAGGAAATGAATGGAACGTCAGATCATATACATTGTATCATAAAAGACACCAACATGGGGGGGGGGGGATTAAAAATAAGATACAAATTCAGATGAAAAGTTTCACTTTAAGGGTCTCCACGCGCGTCGTAGGAAATAGAATGTGTGTGCAGAGGTGGTGGAGCGGAGAGGCCGAGGAGTGGAAAGTTGAACGCGGTCCAGCCGGAGCCGGGATTAAGATCGGCTCCATAACAATGTGCATTAAGGATGATTCACGGCTGCGACTTTCCAGTAAGCCTGACGGAGCGCCGCGGCCCCGCGCTGCTTCCCTGGTAAATGATCACCGCGCTCCCCATGTTTACATGACACTCGGCCCACATCATGTGAGTGCGGATCGGCGCTGCGTGCTGCATGTTTCTGCTGAAATCCGTCACTGCCCAAATAATGATAATATTTATAGACCTGAGAAAAAAATATATAACATGCTCTGTGCTGGACGAGGAACCGAATTAAAGGAGCAGTCCACTACTGGAGTAAATGTTACCATTGTGGGAGGGGCAGAGACACAAACTACTGGGGGAAATCTCACCATTGTGGGAGGGGCAGAGACACAAACTCCTGGAGGAAATCTCACCATTGTGGGAGGGGCATCCCATCATGCCCTTCTCTGGGAGTCATGCCTGTGGCTGTCAAAGTCTTGCAATGCCTCATGGGACTTGTACTTCCACAACAGCCGGAGGTGATGTCTGTACTGTGTATGTTCCCAGAGTACAATGTCCCCCTTCTGTATAATATCTCTGGACACCTTGTAACCAACT